>NC_059471.1:46591985-46891985 GCF_018139145.2 Gymnogyps californianus | reverse complement strand
GGAAGCTGCCCGTGCTGCCCCTCACATTGTGTAAGGATAGAAAGCAGAGGACTGGAAGGTAGGGGTCTGCAAGAAGCCCCAAGCATGGAGTTGGAGAGGGCTGAGGGTTGTGTGGATCCATTCGACAGGAACAAAAAAAAAGTGCTGCGTCATTTGTAAGGCTAAGTAGAGATGGACTGTACTGTTAAAATTTCTTTATACTGCTTTTGGATGTATGAATCTCTGATGGCAAGGAGAAAAGCAGTTAATATTTAGCCAAGTTGGCTATCTTGGCTATTATAATTTTATTTTACAAATTATCAAAAGCACTCCCTCACATGCTTGATCCTATGCAGTAAATACTGAAGTTCCCCAAGGCAGGCCCTATATAAAGTGTCTAACAACCTATTTTAAGTATATAAAATTCCAACAACTTGGCTACCTGTCGTGGTTTAACCCCAGCCAGCAACTAAGCACCACGCAGCCGCTTCCCCCTTCCCCCTCCCAGTGGGGTGAGGAGGAGGAAAGAGGGGAAAAAAAAAAAAGTAAAACTCGTGGGTTGAGATAAGAACAGTTTAATAACTAAAGTAAAATATAATACTAACAATAGTAATAGTGAAATATAATAATAATAATAGTAATGAAAAGGAATATAACAAAAAAGGAGGGGGAGGAAGGGAAAAAAACAAACAAACAAACACAAAAAAACCCACCAGTGATGCACAATGCAATTGCTCACCACCCGCTGACCAATGCCCAGTTAGTTCCCGAGCCACGATCCGCGCCGCCCGGCCAACTCCCCCCTGTTTATATACTGGGCATGACGTTCCATGGTATGGAATACCCCTTTGGCTAGTTCAGGTCAGCTGCCCCGGCTATGCTCCCTCCCAGCTTCTTGCACACCTGCTTGCTGGCAGAGCATGGGAAACTGAAAAGTCCTTGGCTGAAGATAAGCGCTACTTAGCAACAACTAAAACATCAGCGTGTTATCAACATCATTCTCGCACTAAATCCAAAACACAGCACTGTACCAGCTACTAAGAAGAAAATTAACTCTGTCCCAGCCGAAACCAGGACACTACCTAACAGTCTGGCTATAGGCATGAAGACACAGATTTGCTCTGAATGTGCACTTCTCCGTGAACATCTGATTGATTAAAAAAAAAAAGACCTTTTTTACTTTTAGTTATACAAGTTATGAATAAAAACACTTTAATTTTCAATATACTAACAGAAGCTAGACTCTTAAACTGATAATCAGAAATACCATTCCTTAGAAATGACCACAGTGACAAAAATCAACAGTGAGAAAATCTGCCACTAATGGCTGAATTCTTTCCAAGAAAATTCCACGTGAACTGAAACCACCCTTATTTTCTACATGAATAAATAAAATGAAATGAGGGTCTTAAAGAATTGTAGGCTGAGCTCCAATCTGTCTGTGTTTTTAGAGTCCTATAAACTTGTCATTCCCACAGTGCAAAGACCATCTGTCTTCAAGGATCATCGGTCTGGCTCTGCGGCAAGATACGATGCTGCTAAGGTACATTTGAAGGTAAGAAGACGGGAGCCCAGACTTTCTAGACTGTAAATAGCTTTGTAACTGATTTGAATCAGTTTCTAATAAAAACAGTGTTGAGAGAACAGTGTCTCACCCTCCCATTGAAACCTCTTACTTTTGTTTTTCTTTAATATTGTCTGTTGTATGAAAAGTTACGAAATAGCAAGGGACTGGTCTTCACAGCCCAGAAAGTCTCTGTCTTTCTCACATGTTACTATGAAAGATTTAAGAGCAAAGAACATGAAGTTGAGGAAAGGAAAAAGAAAAAAAGAAACTCTTCTACTATAAAGAACTCTAACAGAGAGAGTTCCAGCAGAGAGCAAAGGAGGTTATAATAGAAATCTCATGGTACAGTCTTCATCAAAGAAGAAACCTGACAGCTCTTTATCAAAGTTTCACTGCAGTTGGTCAAAATTCGTTGTTGGTCACATCGGTGTAATCCCCAAGTAACTCAACGAAAGAGAGAATGTGAGCAATTGAACTTATTCTGGATCTAGCCAGTATCTAGTGAAAAGCATAAAAATGGTGAGAGTTAAACAGTGACAGTTCATCCAACAGAAAACCAGGTGGTCATGCAGTGGGCCCTCACAAGAGGAGGCATGCCTGCGATGGGAAGAAATAGTTGGAAGAGTTGACACAAGTTGATAGAAGTTTCTCTTTGAGAAACTTCATCACCTATTACTCACAGAATATACAGCTAAGAGTTTAACTCCCAGCTGTGATAAGGTGATTAAAACACAGTTTCTTTCCTCAAGCTTATTTTATTGCTTGCCCTAAAAAAATAATTTGGAGACGAAATTCTCTTGGAAAAACGCAAAAATACATTTGCTATAACAGTATAGCTCATTGCAAGTATGTGATACTCCAGGATTCCCTGTTTGCCTATTGTCTCCCAGCTGGAACTGAAAAGGAGCTGGTTCAACCCAAGACACTACTATCCACAAGATTTCCTTCCTCACAATGCTGTAATGTCACAAGTTGCATTTTTACAGTCTACTGCCATTTACAACAACAGAGATGCAACTCTTTCTATTTGGGTACTCCAAGATTTGCTCATCCTGTGACACTGAAATCGCAGTTGGCACAAATCTAGAGGAAGGCAACTCACATATGTCAATGATATAAGATTTCCATTTGTTTAGATTTCTTAGTGATAGATGGCAATCCATTCTTATTTATATGTGATTACTTTCTATCAATTTTATAGTTTACTAGGAACTATCAGCAGGCATTGCCCATCACTATTTCTGGAAAGAAATCTTCACCCATTCAGTGACTTTGCATTAGGAGCTAGAAACGTTTCTCTTTCGTAGCCCAGCTTCACACTCAGAAGAAAAAAAACCCCACAATCTAAGCCAAAGCCATCCACATAGGGAAGGAGGCCTCTTTAACTCTTACCTTCGAACTGGCTGTGCAATTTTACTTCTGGGTATGCCACTCCCGTTGATAGCCAGCGATGGTCTTGGAAGAGCACTGCGTCCTACAATCCCTTGACTGGCAGTCTTGTTTGGCATTGGGATCCCAGTGTTAGAATATAACTGTAAGTTGTTGGACACTGGAATACTGCTACTACTACTACTACCACCTTGTACGGTTGGGCTTACGTAGGCAGTAGCTTTGAGAGGCTGTCTGACTGACACTGGAAAATGTCCCACACTGTGAACTCTGTGTTGAAGCTGTCCTGGTGATGGAACTGTAGAGAGTGGTAGAAAAGGAAGTAACAAGGTCAGTATGCAACAGATGAGGCCAGGTAGTAATGCTCATTTCTAGATAGATCTGAATAGGGATAAACACATCATTATAAAATTTACTTCTAATTATAAACTGCTGAAAACCCCCTTGGATCCAATACCGTATCCAGTAACACGGCACTGAACTAAAATACCCTGTTCCGTCCCTATCCTGAACAAAAATCCCACCCCATATTCATCCTTCTTTCTCCCCTCAAAGAGGTTTCATTAGCCATTACAAGCACGCTAATTCCACCTAGGCAATTGGAGCTTTAAACAGGAGAAATTGCTGAAGGTATAAATCAATAACTGTTACATCATTTAGATTTTTGTAAGGTTGCTTGCAATAACCACATATTGTTTAAGGAACATTGCATTAAAGCATTATAAAACATCACAGAAGTCTAAGCTTTATGTATAAAAACAATAAAAAGGCTATAAAAAGGTCTTGAATATAACAGCATATTCCAAGGCCGATGTTATGTAAACTATAATTTTAAATCAATGCTACGGGTTCCAGAAGCTTTATATATAGATTTTCTACACAATCCTGCCCTCTGGTGTGCATCACACATGCATCTGTTTCAGAGTCCACATATCAAAAGCAAACTGTCAAAAGCCTGAAGCACATAAACTAACATACCGCATACAGGCCAATCCTTTTTCAAGTCTTTGAAAAAGGACATCTTAAAATCATTTAAAGACACAGGAGAAAATACAGATGTGTGATTCAATTAAACAATACTGGCAATATATTGCTATGGAACTCTTATCATAACACAGCTCCTTAAATAGCCCAGCACAGCCACTTATTAGAAATGTTTTTCAAAAAATTATTTCAGAAAAATCACATTTTATACACACACATATATATACATACATAAACACACAGAGAAATATATATTTCTAAAATAGTAAATAAAATTAAACTCTCAATGCACTACCATGCAAATTCAAGTGGGAACCTGAACAACTACTTCCATTCTCCTATTCAAACAGGACAAAAATAAAACAAAATAAATCCAGCAGTCAAGTATATTTTCCAGAAAAGATGCAATTTAATAGTTTTGAAGACATTTGTAAATTCTGCTCAAATTTGAAAGAAAACACCCACAGGAAAAGGTTTTGCCAACTTCTCCCTCCAAAATCTCATAGGACATGGCAGGCATAAGTTAAATCCTTTCTTCTGCCTGTGTCCAATGAAACCCACTTTTTCCATTTCCTCTCAGAGTACCTCAACCACTGTGCTACAAAAGACGGGTTTGGATCTTGATCTATCTTGTTCACGTTCTACATTAATAATTCAACATCCACTAGATCAATACTCCCTTCATCCCCCCATCAAGAAGTCCCCTAAATTAAACTAATTACAGAGTCATTTTAATTCCCCCACTCAACAAGTACATTATACTTGCGGATATAACCCTCTGTTTACCACATTTGCTCGGAAGAAAGTGGTTCAACTTCAGTAGGAGAGAGGTCATGTATTTTAAAGTGGTATTTATAGTGTACTGTAAAATCAGCATTGTATAAATTACCAAGAAAAGCAGTTTTCAATTCTAGTATCAAAACTAAAAATGTAAGCTTATATGAATTAACTGCATTACTGGTGCTTCTACAACACTACTACTAATTATTATAATTTTAAAGTTGGCACAAAATGAATGGACAAAGAAAAAAAAAAGAGGTGATGAAACTCTCAATACTGGATAACAAGATTGGCAGAATTTGCTTTCCAAATTAGAAACTTTGACAATCCTGAGCTATATTAAAATCTGGTGCAAAAGGAACAGAGTCTGCTTTTTTCATAAAGCAGAGGATCAGTGATTGGGACATGTCTTTTACCACTCTATCAATTCCTTGCGTGCAGCCAAAGAACACAGGTACTTACTACACGACTGCATCCTTGAAATCCCATTACTCGCTCCATGCAAATTGGAGTCAAAGCTCTGACTGTTCCTCACAGTGACTGGAGAACTAGCAAAGCCAGCATTACTGTTAATGGTGGGGGTACTTGGCATCCGAGTGAGGTTAGGCATGCTTCTTCGAAGTTTATCTGAAGCAAAAGAAGACAATATCCATAGTCATGTCAGAATTTCCAACGCAAGCAGCCTCTGAATAATTTCTGTAGAAAATCAAAATTAAAACAAGTTACTTCAACACAAAGAAAGGTTTTGCTCTGCAGTAAGAATATGAATACATTATTGACAGCCTACTAATTGAACCCTTCTGACTATTGTAACAGCACGATTATTCACAAATAATTTTAAAGACACCAATAGGCAGTACATTTTCGGAATCACAAGGATTTAAACACTAAAGTGTCATAGTAAGGATGAGTTTCACGTAAATGTGTAAAGTAGGTCAGATGAATCATGCCCTAAATATGCCTGTTTCTTTGCAGTGAATACAAAGCAAGGCTGCAGTGACAAAGTCAGACACAGGTACCTACACTGTGGATGTCTAAAGACAGGTGAGATGAATCCATCCTAAGTGACTAAGGTCTTGCTTTCAGGTGCCAATGAGATGCTAAAAAATTCCATTCTGTACCTAACCTTATTAGCATGTTAAATTTCTGCAGGTGGCCATGCGCAAAACCTGCTAAGTCTTCATGCTGTTCAGTTGCTTGGAGCCCTGGGTTGACATCAGGATTTTCAACTCTGGTGGTTCTCCCTCCTACCCCAGTTGTGATGCCTGATTTGGTGGGCATTTTCAGAACAGGCCTGTAGAACCTTTCACAAAAAAAAAGCTGCAAATGCCCCAAATGTTTTTGGGGAAGGTTCAACAGCTAAGGCAAGTGTCTAAGAGGTCAGAAGAGGTCTGCAACCCCACTCACGCTAGTTGATTTGGAGAGAGAAGGCAAAACCACGTCTGACATCTCAAGAAGACTTCCCAACTGCAACACCATTAGGTAATCTAAGGTGAAGCTCTTTTGGTCTCTTCTGTCGCGGGGCCAAAGGGAGGTGACTCAATTCTGTATAATCAGAAGAGGCTGGCGGGGGCAGAAAGGCACACACTGAATGACCTGGTCTGAATCGCCTCCTGTGACGTGACAGACTTCAGTAAAGTACCGCTGTGGGGAAATAATGGGTCATTCATTAAATTGTCATTGACAACACCACTAACGCTGGCTTCTTGGCCAGGTTCAGGAGCCCAACTGCTGTGCCCTGCTGAGCTGGCTATGTTTCTCCTGGTACCATGATCAGCGTGGAGGCCACCAGCTCCTGCCCCTTCCGTAGGTTCCAGCACCTGGCAGATGTCTGCCTCCAGTTCTTACACTGCAACAGAAAGCAGGGGTATGCTTGTCTTCTAACAGGCAGCTATGACTGCTCTCTCCAACGGCAAGCAGGGCATTTCAAGATTGACGTTTTGGATTTATGCACAGGAATGACACATCACACATGGCTTGGAATTGCTGTTTTGGGTCGACCTCCTAGCTCACACAGGGCAAGTTCAGTCCACAGAAACAACGAATTGACTTAGGAATCTCTGTTTATCAGTCCACATAAATATATAACCTATTTAGCACCATCATGAGCTCCTCTAATCCTTAAAGCTGCTAACAACTGGCGAGTAATAAGAAGCGACAGTACAGTTCTATCTATACAAGGTATTAGTAGTCACTAACAGTAACTTCAATATATGTGATGCCTATGTAACTCCAGCAAACTGAGTCACAGCAAGGCTACAACTCCAGCTGTTTTTTTATGACTGGTCCTCATGATAAGAACTGGTACAGAATCCTGCAAATAGTCAAAAACATCCTTGTACTTCAAAGGTCCAGCATTTCTAATATCCTCATGTCGCAAGTCCCAATTACTAGTGTCTACCTGCCCTTGACACTATATCATGGATGCTAATCCTGTAACAATGAGACCTTCTTCTCTTCCATCTCAACTAAGCTTGACTTTCAGTTACCATAGATGGTCTGACATAGAAAACCACTGCTGTCTAGGAAATAGTTTAAATATTCCCGTGAATTAAATACACTACATTTTCATATTTTTGAAATCAAACAGTAGGTATGGGAGGTAAGATAGGCAGGAGTTCAGTGCAGGAAAAGGAAACGCAAGGTCTGAGTTCCTGGAAACTAGAGTACAGCCAAATCCTAATAAAGAACCAGTTTAAGGGTAATCCTTCATCAAAGAGTTAGAGTTGTTGTGCTTCAGTGACTCCTCACTGACATTGGCAGGCTGAAACTGTCAGTGGTACAGCAATGAACATTAGCAAAGGCATTACCACTGTGGTTCAGTCAGGTGGTAAGAATTAATATCACTGATATAAAAAAGATAAAACAGGCTTCCAAAACTGTCCTGGGGATGCAAACAATGGCATCCGTACAGCTACTATATGTCCCTATTTCTGAAATACTCATGATTTTGCAAACTGGAAAGGGAACCGTCTTCCTATGATGCAATCCTTGGCCCAGAGCAGCAGAAAATTCATGAATATGGAATGTCTGTAGCTACTGTTAATTTTGGAGCCCTAGCCTACCCTTTAAAATCCTAGGTCCTGAAATCCTAGGTCAACATTACAGCACTTGGCAAAAAAGGTTTGAGCAGCAGGATGGTGGTAGGGAAGATTGCACTGCATAAAATAGCTTTTCTAATACTATCCACATATCACGTTGTATAAGCAGAATTCCTTGGACTCTACATGCTCTTCCACTCAGGGACTGCATCAGCCACCGCAGGCATGATCTGTGCCTTGAATTGTCCAGTGGATGCAGCTGCAATGGCACAAAAAATAGGTACAGAAGTAGCTTGGATTTCCTCCATGTCATAAGTGGCCATGTCTTTTGCCTCCTGTTCATTAGTGCCTTCTCGTTCCAGCAGTCTGCTCTGCTGCTGATTCATTCAGCCCTCAGGCAGCAGATTCCTGCTGCACCTGCAAATTCTCATCCATCAAGCATCTGCGTTACTTCTTTGATAGGTCCTTGTGTCTGCTGAGATAAATGGCCCTGAAAAGCAATGAAAATAGCAGGTCAGTTTTGTGTTTGGGGAAAACCCAGAAACATTTGTCTTGATGGCATTTTGCAGCTTTCATCTCCTTGGATGATGCGTCCTCTTTCATCTCTTTCTTGAAGTTTGTTCTGTCACCTGTTCCCCTCCTAAGAACAGTGGAAAGAGTCTTACAGACGTTTCGTCTGTAAATGAAACGCTGGCTCCTGTGAGCTTGACATATGGAAGCAGAAGGCGGGAGTTATGTGATTTTAATATTATTTCAGGCCGCTGAGACATGACTAGATATGACCTTGCTGAAAATATATGAGAAGAAAACAAAAATATTTTTCCAAGCCGCTAGTAGCAAACCTTCCCTTTCTAGAGCTCTTTGCTCTCCTAAGACTGATGAGAAAATTAACAGAGAGGAGTGAAGCAGTAGAGTTGAGATGTATTCTCAGATGAAAAGTAATTTGCCCAAATAGTCCTGTTTATGATGAATGCTGAAATTTGCTACAGTTTCTGTTACCTCTTCTGCACTAATCTGGTTCAGTGGCAAGCCTAAAAAAATCATTGGTTGTTTACAGTTCGTTCTGTTAGGAAGATGTGGATGTTAACACTAGTGAGGAACTCCAAAGGACCTGCACCTTCTACAGCATCCATAGTTATTGTGACCCACTACTGAGTCTCAACTATAATCTAGGCCACAACAAATATGATGTTTAAGTAGGATGCAGCCATATGAAGCACCACAGATGTATCTTCGCCGTTCCCAGCCTTCTTTGAGATGTAATAGCGTGACCTACAGACTTTGTATTATTGAGATATTTGAAAGTATGAAGAAAATGCAAGGATAGGTCATGCAAGGGAGTTAATAATCAGTTCCTGGTTACTACCACCTTTTCAGAATAGTTCATGCCTATACACACGTGCTTGTCACTTCATGAGTGTTCTTTAGGTGGCATACGTTGCCCTTGTTTCACACATCTGCAGCAGAACAATACACCAAAAATCGCCTACTGCATGTTTACACTTTTTCCCCATGTGGCATCCATGCTGAATTGCCTGTTGCCTACAGCACAGGAAAAACTGGGAGTTGTGAAATACAGGGTCCTCTGCCCTCAACTGAAAATGTGCATGGAAAGACCACCCCACAGCACAGATCATACTCACTACTGATGAGAAACAGGTCAAAAAGCAGGCAAAAGTGTCCCTTATTTTGTCAAACATTCCACAAAATTACAGTAAAGACACCAGTTTGCCTCTTACCCAGCTGCTTCAGTTCTGATTTTTTCCATGTCAGTTCTGATTTTTTCCATGAAGTTTTTCCCCCGATGCTGTTTCTTCTCTGAAGTCAGCCTGGGATCGGTGGCCCAGCTTCTTTCTGGCAGGACACCAGAACAGGCAGTACCTGCCTTCTGTCTTCTGGTCCCAGCACCGCTGGTGGCCGCCCCCATTCCACCGCCTCTGGTTTTTTTTTCCTTGCCTGACCTAATACTATCACTGGCTGAAGATTAGTGTCCATGTAGCACGCAAACAGACCTTGCTCTCGGAGCAAAGCTGCCCCAGAAGAGGTGCGCTCTTGGTGGGCTGTCAGACTGGGAGTTCTGTAGCGGTTCTTGATAAGTATCATCTTCTCCCTGCCAAACCGCCTCATCCAGTGAGGCTCTCCTTGCAAGGAGGGCTTAAGTCAACTCTACAGTGAAGTGTCTTAAAACACATTTATTCATTCATTGTTACTCTCTGCAAGTGTCTTCAGTCTTTTATTTGAACAAAAGGACTCACAAGCCTCGCCAGAAGTGCACTATCGTTAAGGAATGTGATACAATGAATCATAATTATTAGTGTCTCAGAGAAATCTATACCACTGTTTAAGCTACGTTAGCAGTTCCTTACACATATTTAAATCCTTCACACAAACCCTGCAAATTCAACTCTGCCTTATCTGTATTGTATGCACAAATAAGTTGAGGAAAAAACATAAGGAAAAAATCTGTGCTTTTCTATTTTCAATATTATGTTCTATATTATGTAGATATTCAGAGTTTGTTCTGAAATCCTTAACAAACTTGTAGACTCAAACACAACTTCACTTTAAGGGTTTAATTTCTCTTCCTCATCTTTGAAGACTGGAGTTCAGTATCTGCATTACATTTGTTATGGTTATAACATTTATGACATCCCAAATACACCAGGGTCTAGTTAAAGGTCTGTGGAATCATGAGTTGATACAACAGAGACATCAGTGTGTAAAAACATAAATACAGATTAAGAACTAAAAGCAAGTCTTTCAGTTAAGTGAGAGACACCATTCTTCATGATCGTCAATACCTACATTTTGCTAACGTTGAACACTTCCATTTTATTCAGAATTATTACTTCATCTCACCCTGGCTTCCCAGGCATATGTCTCCCACCACAGACAGTTACAGCAAATTAAAGATTTTTTCATTATCCTTCCATGACTTCTCCCCACTGATCACTATTCTCAATATAACTCCAAAGGTGACAAAGTAAGATTTTTTTTCTCCTTTTCTTTAATAAAGTCTGCAACAATTTCCTACAGTGAATTCTCCCTTCCTTACTGAACAAGAGAGGTTATGAGCAGAAAAATACTCTGTAAATCAGCTTATCAGTAAGAACAGACCTTCTCCTTCCTCTCCAAACACACAAGTCAATGTTAGTCTATACTGAACTGATATCTAAACACCAACCTACTGCCCCTGAAATGCTGCTCTTCTATATCTGCCTGGAGTTTGCTTAAAAAAAATAAAACCAAACAAAACCCACATTTGCAGCTTTCCATATGAGGCAAGGGTGTTGCAACAGCCAATGATATTCATAATATTTTGCCTGAGAAAAGTTATTCCCCAGAAGCATATGCGACAAAGTAACCCATAACTAGTAATTTCTGGAAAATAAAAGCAAAATTTTTCAAATTAATGGTATCTGTGGACTGTTTATGAAGGTATCAACCAAGTAAGAACTTAAAAATCAACATGAAAAGGTAATGGAAAATATACATTAAAATTAACCAGACTGCACGCACTGCTACTCCATGAAGGATGCATTTTTAATTCGCCCCTTCTTACTGCATTATAATGAACTCCTTCTTCAGCTGGAATAATTTGTCCAAAATACAAAGTTTCCAATTTTCAGGTATTATAAAAATGGACACTTTAAAATGCACATGAAACAAGGGGTGCCAGGATAAAAGTTTATGAGTAACCTTATCTCAAGATCTGGAAAGCGGGCCTGAACGCAAGAAGATCAATCCCATTTTCAGTATCTTGTCTGTCCTGGATTTTGACTACTCTGGATGATTTCACAGCACTATAATTCTGTTACTTCTCGTTTCAGAAAATCAGAAGTAATAAAGGGCATAAATATTAACATCTATTTGAAAAGAATAAAGTGACCAAACAGTAATAAAAAATATTTTTAAAAAAGTTAAAATGAAAGAGATTACTTCTGTGTCACAGTAAAAAAAACAGAAGCGTACATTTATGGACAACATAAAGCAGAAAACAGCTTGGTTTTATGAAATTTGGTGGTATTTCTTATATGAAAATGACTAAATATATTCTTGATATTAATAGAGTTAGCAACATTTTTAAGTTGTTAACCATGAACTACTTCAAATTAGAGGAAGAGGAGAAAGGCATAAACATAAATCTTTCCATTGCCAACACATTAAAAGCTTTGTTAAATTATAAAACACACACTAACTAGACAGACTCACTTTAGCTAATTGCAACAGATACTCAAAAGCTATTCACCTCCTGTTTCTCTCAGATCTTCTTTAAATGACCTATTTCTGACCCACTAATCGATTACAAAATCCCTGAAAACCAGAATGCCTGAAAAAGTTCACAGATGGAATTTTTCTGATGTAACTCATCGTTACAGACAATTCAGCTGATTTAGGGAGAGGGTGTAATTAAATAAGGAAAAAAAGGCAGATCTCATGCAAAGCTTTTCTACTAGTGCATTCTTGCCAGAACTGGAAATAAAACTTATTAGAAAGCAAAGATAACATACGCACACTACAGCTGATGGCTGCAAAAATGTTGTTTAAGAGGTAACAACAGGTATGCCTACAGCCTATGCTACAAGTGGCTCCAAATACACCTTAAACACATCTTAATATATTTCACATCTTAACATATTTACATTTGCACACATCTGCCACTTTACACTAGCGTTTACCAGGAGCCTTTCAGTAGAGCAAGCTGTTGGGCACTGGCAGTAAATGAGACTGGTACCATTCACTCAGACACGGGTGGGATAAGGCGAGAGAAAGAACCTGGGCCTGAGAGTGGGGGCTAGATGGTGTGGTATTTTAAAACAGACGTATGGTATTTTATTTTAAAATAGATGTACAGCAATTTAAAACAGAGCAGAGTGTCAAAATTACAGCAGGGGCAGCACTTTGCTACAGCACATTGGCAAGAACAATGTGTAAGTTCAAAATTATGGCCTCAAACACAGCTGGAAAACATCTGTGAGAGTATTCTCAACCCAAGCACAGGCAGAAGATTACAAGGGTGCTAGAAACCCCAGACAATCTCTCTGCTACCTAAAATGCAATCCTGTGGATGGAGAACAAGCAGACCATTGGCTATAGTGAGAGACTAGACACCTAGTGCACAAGTCAGTGCCTCCGTATAGGTACCTCATGCCATTTGAGAGACCCTTGGTTGTCTACGGCATCTAAACAGCACTGACACATGGCGATGGTGAAGCCAAGCAGGGTGCATCCAAGTACCTCATACAACCCTAAGTGCTTGTATGTGGGCAGCTGAATTGGGCCCTTCATACACATGTGGGCCCCCGCATCTCAGCATCTAAAAGTAGGCGCTCCTCATCAGGCAACCAATATTATACTCTTAAAAGAATTATTACAGTTTTCCAAGTTTATCACACCTTCAGCATATTTGTTACAGTACAGATAGTTAAAGTTAGAATGAGTACCTCAACTAGCATACCATAACAAATAAACTTCACTAAAAGCAAGTAGGACAGCATCCCTCATACCATTTGTTCTTAAAAGCAAAAAATTGTACTTGAGCTAAACATATCATAGACTAGTTTTGGGGAGACATTATGTCAAAAGTAAACACTGTTTCTTCACCCCAGACTGAGTGCCAAAATTCAACAGTTACTTGCCACTTACTCTTCTTTTATGGAGAGCTCTGTAAATGATCAGATGAACCAGGGGCCAGACTGTTGACGGCACATACAAGAACGCAAGTGATCTCTTTGGGGGAAGAGAGTGTGCACTGGTTTTGGCTGGGGTAGAGTTAATTTTCATCATAGTAGCTAGTATGGGGCTATGTTTTGGATTTGTGCTGGAAACAGTGTTGATGATACAGGGACGTTTTAGTTATCGCTGAGCAGTGTTTACACAAAGTCAAGGCCTTTGCTGCTTCTCACACCACCCCACCAGCGAGAAGGCTGGGGGTGCACAAGAAGCTGGGAGGGGACACAGCCAGGACAGCTGACCCCAACTGACCAAAGGGATATTCCATACCATGTGATGTCATGCTCAGCATATAAAGCTGGGGGAAGAAGAAGGAAGGGGGGACATTTGGCATTATGGCATTTGTCTTCCCAAGTAACGGTTAAGCGTGATGGAGCCCTGCTTTCCTGGAGATGGCTGAACACCTGCCTGCCAATAGGAAGTAGTGAATGAATTCCTTGTTTTGCTTTACTTGCCTGCGCGGCTTTTGCTTTACCTATTAAACTCTCTTCATCTCAACCCACGAGTTTCTCACTTCTACTCTTCTGATTCTCTCCCCCATCCCATCGGGGGGGAGTGAGCGGCTGCATGGTGCTTAGCTGCCGGCTGGGGTTAAACCAAGACAGTCCTTTTTGGCGCCCAACGTGGGGTTTCAAGGTTCGAGATAATGACAGGTTTGGCTGGAATGTGCTAGATCAAATTTATAGCTGTTATTGCTGTTTAGCTACTAATTGGCAGGCTCCTGTGCTTGCCATGGGGCTTGCTTGCCTTACTGTATATTAGAGTCTAGTGTTCGTTAGTGGCTGCTTTTTGCTTTTGCTGCTTGCTGTAGTGCTTATCATCTTACTCTGCTGTGCCTGGGAACATTTTGATAACAGCAACGGTGATGCGCCTGGGCTGGCAGATGGCCAGGGCATCACTGCTGTTTCCGTGCTCCTGTACGGGACAGGCTGGAACTCCAGTGTGAACTCGAGTCGAAGGGACTGTGACCTGTGGATGAGTCCATGCGGGAGCACAGCATGTGGTATGTGCAATTTTCATTAATTATGGATGATGCTTTCCACATATATTGAAAGCAGTAAATAAACAATTTAGCCCGTCCATCTATCACACCTCTCTTTCTCATTTGCCTTGGTAAACTGTAACAGTGTGAAACACACCATCCATCATATTGAGCTTCAGACAAATTCTTATTTTGCAGCCTACCTCCATTTCAATGTGTAGGAGCTCTTGAAAGACAATGAAATTGTTGCCAAGATGATGAGAAGTGCCAATGAGAAGATGTTGTCGTAATACTACTCAGACATACTCAATACAGCAAACACTTGACTCCTTGTCTGCCAACAGAACACAGCCAAAGTAAAAGGTTTCTCACCATCAGTATTTGCCACTTACGTGGATCAGCACTGCATGACTCAGAGGCTGAAGGTGCAGAAGCTGAAGAGATAATTCCCCTCTAAAGATAGTGGTACTGGCTACTACAGGACTGTCTGCCAAGCCAGCAAATGGGTAACTGAAGTCGCTTGTGTCCATCTTCTGAGCGACACCAAACAGATTATCCAGCACCTCAGAGTTCTTGAGAAAAAAGGCAACCGGGTGGTAAAATTGGTGGCCTTTTACATTTATATGCTTTCTAGTTAATAAACTAGGACTCTAGCTTTTTTAGTGCCCTGTAAGTACTTTCTGAGGTTTCCACATGGGAATCTAATGCTTAAGTTCCACTGACATGGAACACAAAAAAATCATTGAAAAAGCATTTGGGAACCATATAAAAAGATCGCAGCACCACATCCTGCCCTTACTCCTGAATCAAAAATGTCCCATAATCGTCCTTTCTATCTCCCCAACATTTCTGCAAGCCCATCAGTGCTGTCCCATTCTTGAACCTCACCAGCAAGAAAAATAACATTGAAATTAATATGGCACATATGCTGTACTAACAAATACCCACGTCACCCTACCCTCTGTTAACGTCAGCCTTCTTTATATACTGCCACTTGTTGATGATACTTCCACACCACATCTTACTTTGAATGCAAGTGCTTTTGGCACCAACCTGTCATGTCTTATTTGTCAGGAAAGCAACATGCATACCTGTAGCACTCTATAAATAGCAACTTTGTGTTGTTTTGAACAACACATTTATTTTCTCGCCCAAGGGTGAGCTGTAACCTGTAATGTTACAAACAAGACCCTGACTGAAAACTGACTGTTTTGAATAAGCTTGAGGAAAAGACGGAAGGAATAGGAAAGTAAGATGCAGCAGGAGGAAGAAAATTGTGATCATAAAAAGGAATGAAAGGAAGGTAACAGCAACAACGGAGGGAAACTTAAGTCTTGGGTAAGCACCAAGAGACAAATCTTCCAGAGGCTCGGGAATACATCTCAAATGTAGTGCAAGAAGCAGCAATGGCTCAGGGTAGTTTCGGAGTGACACTATCTCCCACTACTTTAACAGCCTGCCCTACCAGACCTGGAACAGGAGGAGAGTGTTGAGCCCTGCTGTAAGCATTCATCGCGGATTCACCGCATAGCTGCATTAACAGCAAAGTCAGGAATAAGAAAGGGAATGAAAATCTGAAAACCCTATTTTGTATTTTACTGTATCGATGATGGATATGCATAGGCCAAGCTCGAAAGCCCGATCAGTTCTTCTAACCAACTATTAGCCTGCTAAAAGATGCTCTTCTTTCCTTTTTCTTCTTTCTTCAGTTGTGGTCATCCTTGCAGCACTTTAAAACAGACTAAAGCAACAACTTTCATGACCAGATCACCGATTACATTTTGTAGCAAATTACTTAACAATAACATACTTCAATCATTTGCACAGGCTTAAATTGCTTGTCACAATTCATGGACTGATCTAGCTGTCATACGCTAAACACACTTCACTCTGTTGACACAACTTGATCTTTAAAATGGCACTGGCACTTTGCACAGAGAAAAGACCACTTCTCAGAAAAGCATGCAACCCACCTCCGTTAATCCTATTTGGTTGCTGCTCTGGAGTTTGGGCTTGAGGAGAGTAGTAGGGCTGCTGATAAGTATTTGAAGGGAAGTGTGGGGAGGTAGGGCTCCTCCTGCAGTCCCGGATACTGGAGAAAGTCTGTGAGTGAGGAATTCCTCTCTGGAAGGGGGAGCAGCGAGTCAGCCGCGGCTGCGGAGGTGGGAGGTGGTCAAATTCTTCCTCGTCCTCAAGACTATAGCGATCGTATTCCTGGTCACCACACGTCCCTTTCTTTCCCGCATGCAGAGAGACGCTCGAACTGTGCCTTGACACAGATGCTGAAGTCGAAGCATAATCTTGCCTAAGGCCTGTAAATTCCAAGAAGAGGATGATTCGGCTTCTGCTAAGTGATTAACTCTTAACATGCACTTCAATCTTCAAAACTAAGCAGGTAAGTAGACATAATTTTACAGCAAGAACTGGGTTTACAATGTCACCAGGCTGAAGATCTGAAGTAGGATTCATCTGATCTAACTTTCGGTGTCTACCTTTCAGGCATCTAAGCCTGAATTATTTCCCTCAAGACCTCTTTTAATAAAAAATAAAAAAAGAATACAGGCATCTCCAAAATGCAGTACCTGTGAGATGTCTTAGATGCCTCTCTTAACATAAGATGAATTGCCTTCAGGAGGCACTTATTTCTCTGCCAACAGAAAGACCACATGAGTATTAAGTTTTTAACTTTTAAACACTCTTAATTAGAGGAATTAACACTCACTCTATTAGTTTTCCAAGTTATTGCTATTAAACTTTTATATTCATGCAATGAAAATGCTGACAATGACATTTCCTAAACTTATAACCCATGTAAATATCCTGGCTCTCCAACCTCCCTGAACCAGAATTAGTTCCTGCTAGCAGCCGGTCTCACGGACAAGGCTTAGTGGTAACACAGCTGTGTTTTAGCCAGGTACGCATCCTACCACCCCCTTCTCAGACCACCAGGTTTTGAAAACCGTCCCACTATTAGCGCTGCCCCAGAAGAGCATGTTTGCTCCGGGTCAAGTCAGAGGGAAACATCCACATCCCTTGTACATCCTCCCTTTTCCCAGCTGCACAGTAGCCAGGGAAAAAGGGGATGTACATTCCATTTCCAGGAGCCGAGTAACTCTGCCAATAGCTGCGGATAACCACTTTCCTAGATTTACAAAAAGCCCTCAGCTTTGACAGATGTCTTTGCTTCATAATGGAAACTTCTTAATATGCTTTCCTGCCCCTCCTCGAGTGGGAGTTTCTATTTGTGGCCGTGAAGAGAGCGTGCCTGCGTGCACGTATAATACTACCACTTTCCACAGGATTAAGTGGACAACAACTGTCACGTGCTCAAACATTCTGTACCAGCTGCTACTGCAAGGATGAGATACAACCACTACACCTGACATAGATTAGAAGAAAAACAGTGTTTTTCCTTCCAGTTTACCAATGACCTGATTCCTTAAAGAGCTAAGTACCTGAAGTCGTTTTTTAAACCTCACTCTGAAGGAGATGAGCGCAGCTGTCATTTAAGTAATGCAATCCTTTGTATCTTTGATAGTCGTAATTTTTTTTTTTATTATTATAACTTTCACATAATATCAGAAAATTTCCGAGCTGTGACTACACACATTTGCCAGCTGACAATTCAGCTATCTTGGAAAGTCTCACACACTTGCTAATTTCTCTGCTGAACATAACGAGTGCTACCAGACACTCAGCAAGTTCAACTGCTGACAAGTGATCGCTCCGGCCTGCTCAGTCTGTTTGCTGCAGCCAGATCGCAGCTCTAATTTTTTCTTCACATTTTATTTTTATTTTATTTAATCACTTATTGCTTGGCATTTTCCTTCAGTCACCATCTCTGAATTTCTCTTGTTTTTCATCTCATCATTTCCTCCTTGATGTCTCACTTGGCACTAATAGGAAGTGAGAAGAGAAAGATACTGCACTTACTGTCTGAGTGACTTCTAAGTCAAAGGCCCTTCATTTATGAATAAAGACATTTTCCAAAAATTACTATCAAGCCAAACTATAATCTATGTCAAACAAACTTTTGGACTCAGATTTGTGCATAATCACTAGTCTCAAACCAAAATGTTAAATTTAAATGTCCCAATTCAGGGTTTAAAGGGGAATTAATTTCAAAATTCATCTGACAATTAAGAAAACTAAAGTAGAGGCAAAGAAATCCACGAAAGCTGCTTATTTTCACCTTTCTCATGAAACGTATGCATGAGAAAAATGCTTTAGCATCTTCCCTCCTCACAAACGAAATTATTTTAATTAATGTGGTGAGACATTATAAATCTTCTAAATCTAAATGTACTCAACAGGTATGGAGCTACCAGCTGGGATTCAGAAAAACATAAGCATCAAGTTTTGAAAGATCCAGTACCATTAACCTGAACCCAACAATGTGCGCACCTTCTCTGCGCCGGTGAAGAGTTTTTCCACCTGCCACTCAAGAGGCGACATCGTTTAAGAAAGATCCACTTGACTGAGACCAGACTGGAGCAGTTTTGACTGTTAGGGGAAATCTTCCTCAGACTATTTTGAAAAATGAAAAAAAGCCACCTACTCTCCTCCTGTAGACGAGCCATGATCTGAACATCGGTGAGGTCCTGCAGCTTGTATCCCATGGAGATGGAATCATCCTCCAGCTCTGAGGTGCTCAGTTCACTGTCTATTGATGACTGTGGGCTCAAAGGGGAACTCCTAGAAATGTAACCTATGTAAGAAAACATAACCTTTAGTCTGTGAATACGTCTGGTCATCTTTCATTCACAACTATCTGCCCTTTATGTTACAGTAGCTCGAAATATTTTCTGTAAAACAGATAAAAACTTTCAGAAGTGTAGTGCAATCCACTAACAAAGGGCTTTGATACTCGTGAGAAGTAGTAAGCGTAGTAACGGATCGTGAATTCCTCTGCTTGTTCCCAAAATAGCATCACATAGCCCAGACAATGAATAATTTACCCACTACAGTTCTGATACAGCTCAGATTCGTTAGCATAATCTGAACACATCTGCATTTGAATCCTTCTTATGGGACTGTGGTTCTCCCTACTCTGTTCTGAAAAGCAAGTGTAGATGTGTCACCACCTTCTGCTCAGCACTCAGATTCCGTATCAGAGCCATTTACCTAAATTTTACTGTTTGGTTTTTTTTTAAATTGTTTAGAATCATCAGATAAATCAATGACAATAATAATTAAGACTGAACATTATGCAACAACAGAGAAAGCATTGCCTCCTTCACAGAGCTAACTTTTGGAGATGGCTCTGGATTCTACTTTTTACCTGCGTGATAGTAAAATATAAACTAAATTGCAATTAGTTGCGTGAGCTAGTTGTTGCCCAACTTTAAAGAATAATTCTTCAAATAAAACAGTAAATCACTTTCTAATATCCTCTGGACCACCAGAGGCCCACAGCCTGCAGGGCGAGAACTGCTGTGACTACGGCTCATCAGCTGTGCTTGTACCACAGATGTGTTTGCATCCTCTAGCACTGCTCAAAGCAGCCACCTAAAATTGATCCTAAATTCAGCTGTTCTCTAATAATACCTCCAACAGAAAAGGACACACAGGGGCTTAGTTTGCTCTGGAAGGACTGTAAGGGGTAAACGTGTTTGCTTTTTTTAAATTTGCAAGTTAGAATGGTCCTTGAGGTTTTGCAGAGGTAGTAACAGCTGTGCCCTTTTGGAGCAGCAGTGGTAAGCTAGACAAGATACCTGAGGGTATCTCAAATAGCATGAGATGCCTTCATTTAGGGACTAAACTACATCCCGTTGAATAGGGGAGCTTAGACATCTCACTCACACAGACACCTACACCAGGTGTTCAGTCTGGAGCTGTATCTCACCTGCAGTGCCCATATCCCTATCAGGGCTTTCTGCACTGATTTCACACTTTGTAAAGAAAATTGCGCACAGATCAGTGGGACACTGATGCTAACTTCCTTAGACCACACCTGCTCCTGCCAGCAATAAAATGTTAATGCCTCTTCCCCAGAAGATTGTTTTCTCCACTGCCACTGCAGCTTAAGAGAAGTCATAGATATAAATTGACTCCTGACACCTGTAGCGAAGAAGGAAAAATGCAACTCTTTGCAATTTACAGTCCATAGAAAGTTTGTGTTTTTCCTAAAACTCCTGTGTCCCCTGAAAATCAGTGGCAAACCCAAAATAAATCTTGGATAGTAGCAACAATGCCAGCTTGAAAACAGCCATGATTCTGCTGGCTATTTTTATTATAGAGAAATTCTCCCTGCAACTTCATTACACAGCTGCACAAACGTTTCTGTAGACATAAGGAAGGGGCACAGTGGGGCAGAAATGAGCAGTAAAGGGCAGACAAAGCTGGGGACTGTTTAAACTGACACAGTTGCAACTATACTCTCAGGGAAACCATTATTGAGAAATGGGCTCTGTTTACTAGCATCACTTTCCTATAACATGCTGTGTAACACAGAAGATAACCTACACTACTAGTTAATTGCCAAATTTTAGGTCATTTAAAAAAAAAATCTCCCTCTGAAATGAGAGTCTATATACAATCATCCGAACAATGTATTGCTGTTAAATGCTAGCAAGATTAGATTAAACTGAGCAATTCTGTAAGCACTGTAAATCAATAAAAAGATAAGCATTACCTGTCCGTTCAGGTGTTAGTATTGCTTTACTGGAGGTTTTAGAGAAGCTGGGACTATTAAAGCCATTGGTATATGGGGTGAGTCTCGCAACAGGACTATAGGGAAAAGCCAAGGAGACAGGTGTAGAGAAGAGGTTCCGCCATCGGCTAGCTGTTACAGATGCAAGGGAGGAGGGGGGAAAAAAAGATTTATAGTTATAAATAGAATAATGCTGTTAGAGAGAAAAATCATCTCATCTTAATCTGCTCATTATATATTTTTTACTTATGGCAAAAGGAAAATAATGGTCAAAGTTCAGCAGCAAAACAGAGGATCAGCACAGCCTTCTACATGTAAAAGTGAGCCTCAAAAAGTTTTCTAGCAAATATGTCTTGTTTACCATTTTCTATGTATACACCATTTTGGTATATATTCATCACATACATCACTGGGTGCCAACACACAAAGTAACAGAGGAAGTAAAAACCACTACAGTTAATAGAGAAACACAGATGAAATTTGTAGTGCTCTTCAAGGAATTGTTCATGGCAATCAATCATCACACAATTGAATTAGCAGTTAAATTATCAGTTATGGGAGTTCAGAGACACAGCAGTAAAAGACGCTTAACCATTGAGTGCTAAAACCAACTGTAATCCCACAGCAAGCTTTTAAGCTACCATATTTTCCCTTCTCTTTTTACAGCATCAAATTCCTGATTATATAAGCATGAAATTTTTTTTTCACTGTTTTTTGCAGGATCAACCAAACAATAAAACGGGGCACCTCTTTTTCTACATATTGCTTACAACAAACTTGCAAGGCATCTGGTCTGCTCAATAACATCACAAAGAGCTCAGAGCAGGCAAAAAAGCTAAAGGCTTATTTAATTTACATTCTCTTTGCTCATCCAGTAAAATATGAATACAACTGCCCTTTGGTTTGCCTATTTTTTAACATGCATTCAAAAGGTAAAATAAACAATATCTACATGCTGTTCAGAAACTAAATAAATATTACAGATAAAGTTGTTTTAAGTAGAAGGAAAAGGCAAAAATTTAAAAATGTAAATTTCAGAGAACTCATTCAGATACAAGCAAAGTTTGTACAGATGAAAAACAAATTATAGTATCCCATGTTTATTTGTGATAGAATCTATTTTGTCCTGACAGATGTTATGTACAGTAACACAAGGGAAGGAGCTAGGAAAATACCTATACCTATATTAGAAATCAATGGCATAACCTTGATGCTTCGCAGGTGTACTTTGCGGTGTCAGATGCCGCAAACCAGTTTTCAAAACCAGAAGGGCCCAAAAGCCCTCAAAAGCTATTCTCCATCAAATGGCTAGTTAATACCACAAATCTACCGTGTTATTTGGACCTGTTGACCCAGTCGTTTTAAACACTCACAGATATTCAAATAATATTCAGGCCCTCTCTATTTTAAAACCTCACTGTCACCAAAATTATTTAGCGGGACATACGAACTTTATTCCTTCTTGCTAACATCAACACCGAGTGGCCATGGGAACAGCAGGGAGGTGTATCTCATTGGTGGGCTGTCAATCACATCCTTGCAACCTTTTGGAGTAATCTGTTCGTCGTCAGTCCGAAAGATGCTGTTTCCTCCCTATTCCTTTTGCTTTGACCCACTCAAAGGTACTCTTGGGTTTCTAAGGAATAAGCAGTCTTTTCCACTCTTCCCACTAGTGCTGCTAAGCTTGGAGCGAAGGCAACCGCCTGGTTCCAGCACCAGCACAAAGCAGTCTGCTGGCAAAGGGCTCAGTCTCTGTGGGAGGGAGCTAAACTACACATTAGTAAGATATAAAAATTCAAACTGTGATCTTTGCTGCCTCCTCATCCAAGAGTTATTGCAATTCCCTCATTTTTGATGATTCTAGTTCCTTCAAGCTTAAAGAACCCTAAAGGTCTGAGATCTTAACTAGGAGCAGCATCAGCACCACTTCTAGGAAACTGCTTGATGCCAAGCCACATGACACAGACTTCCTGGCAGAGCTATTTGTCCTTAACATTCACTAACGTGATCAGTTCAAAAGTCAAGCATGCAAGCATTCCAGGACAAAAAGGAGAGCAAACGCAGATGGATACAACTCTATAAACTAGTAATTAACACAAATCACTGGGGATGAGATTAACTCACAAGGAGTTAATAACTGCAAATTGATTTGAGGCATTCATTGAAAGAAATGTATGCAATAGAGTAGATCTCAATATCATATCCACAGCTAATGTTTGTCATTTCCACTAGAAACCATCCGTAAGGAGCAAGGGACGACAGTTCCTTGCGATTTTATTTTTCTGCCTAACACAAGATCCTGTTTTGTAGCAGCCTGATCATTTGCCAGGCCAATTAGCTGCCAGCATGTTCTCACCCACAGATGTGGTCAACCATACAGCACAAATAAACATCATTCATTACCCTCTACAATAACCGCTGTGAGCTGGCCCACTAAGCACAAAGCAACAGTTATTGTGACTATGAAAGCAAGAACCCACACGAAGAATATAATTAGTATTTATGGCAAACCAGATTTCAAACTCCTCTTTCAAATAGTATGTGTTCTCAAGGAAAGATGGACGAAGAAGCCAAGAAACTCTATCTACGCTAATCTCTCTATATACTAAATCTCTAGATATACCAACGTAAAATATCCCCAATTCAAGAACTTTTGCCACTGTGCCTAAAGTAAAACTTCATAGTGTTTAAGTGTCAGCAAAGGATTGACACTTTTTGGGCATACGATTAACTCCATTGTTTAGGATCAAAGACAGAAAATGGTTTTCATTAGGTTTCAAACGGAAATATCAAAGTATATATTGAGTACTTCTACAGTATTAACAAAGACAGCAAAATTAGACTTACTGAAGTCTTGTGCTAATGCCAAAAACATAAAAAGGCATGTAGGAAGCAAGTGCTACAGACATCTAGGCAAAGACGTAAATTAATGTAAAATTTGTAAAATCCCAAAATTGTGCAATGGATATTCATTTTAGGACAGTTATTTTGCTCCAAACTGATTCTGAGACTGCCCTGGTTAGCACGATAAAACACCACCGTGGTATGCATGGATGAGACAATGTTGTTAAGACCTTTATTTTAAGTTTAAAAGCCCAGCTCTTAAGCTCTGAATTTTACAATATTTGTAGCTTCTTCTTAAAGCCCCAACTCCAGTTGCCCACAGATGAAATAAGAGACTCAGGAACCCTTTAAAAACAAAGAACATTTCTAACCTTTGCAATTGAATAGAAATGTGAATAATCCTGCTCTGAGTACCTAATACTGAAGATGCACTGAAGGAAGAAAAAGTATCAGCCATGGAAAGGAAAGCAGGGGCATCTAAAGAACCATCAAGAGAAAAGAAGCCAAAAAATCCATTTGACTTACTGACGGCAAAGAGTTAAACACATTAACAATTTGACTTCTTGAAGCATGAAACTGTTGGAACTAATATTCAGTAATACAATAAGCACAAATTGTCCCAGTCATCAAAGTCTGCAGTTAGATTGGAAGTGCCCAACTTTTTGGATGTGATTTCCTTGGTTTTGATCAATTCTTAGTAACTAGACTGCTGATAACGTACTGCGTTACACAATGTCTACTCTAATATTTTAAAAAAGGACTTGTCAAAATGACTACATAAGCAATCAAACAAAACCTTTCCTTTAAAAAATAAAATCAGCAATAAGTGAGCCTGTTCATAATTTTAAAATATTTACTAACACAACTGAAGGTTTAAAAATTAAGACCTTATTTTTATAACTTTGATTGGAGATATCAAAATGCTAAAATAGATGAGAACAGTAACTCACATAGAAAAATATGAGCAACTACATAAACACAAATATTCACCATACTGACTCCTGTGAATAATCAGCATTTGATAAGAACTGATGGAAAATTTCACATGAAAACCTGAACAAGTAAACATCTACAGAATTGCATGGCTCAAAAGGAATGGAGTACCCTGCAAAACCACAGCATGCTGTACCGTATTGAAAGCAATTCCTTTACTAAAAGCAATTTCTCATTTAAGCTACATAAGGTACCCAATTTCCAAACATATATACAAGCATGTTTTTGAAAGTGAAGATGAAATTTGCTATTCAAATTAATGGGAAGGTTCATAAGCTGGGACACGAGGTAAAAATCGGCATAGATTCTCATTATGTTGTTTTAATTTTGTGGAGTTACACCAATGTAAACAGGGATAGATCAAGTACAGGTCCTCTACTTGATGAGTCAGATACACCTAGGACATTATATCGCTAAGGATATCAGGGTTTCCAAGAAACAAAAAGAAGTACATGCACATTTTAAACACCTTCCATTCTCATAACTCCATTATGAAACTCAGTGAACTCAGTTGGCCAGAACAGGAACTTACTTTCACTCTAAGCAACACAAAAAATATTTATTGTTTTCTGTCTTTAAAACAAATAAAGTCATAAATAATTGTGTTGTACTACTGACTAAACACACTAAATTTTATGAGGCATTATCTATCTTGTTTATCCACTCAATTAGCTTAAGTTTTATATAGGCCTTCAGGCCAGAGTCAAAAATACTTTTTAAGCTCAAGCTAAAAATAAATTGAATTGCATATATGCAGACATTTGAATATGGGTAGTAATTACACAGCCTGAACAAAAACCCTCTTTTGAGCCAACATTGGAGGAATATTTACAATACTGTCAGTCCAGCAAGTTCAAAACTGCAAGTTTTGAACACACAGCACTTTCCTGCCGATATACTTTCTTTAGAGCAGGAAACCCAAACCACTTCCCTGGTGCAATCTGCATATGCGTGGTTGCACAGCAGCCACGCTTAAAAGCAAAATATCTCTCTCAGGAGTAAAATGCACAGTCCTGCATGGGAAACAGAAGTATTTCGTTAATCGCTGGAGAAATTCAAGAGTGCTAGAAGGGAATTCAAAACCCTCTCCTCACCGTAGATAAGAATGTCTAAACCAGCTAAGAAGTATCACCTCAGTGAGGCATACCTAACCTCTTCCTCCCAAAGACAGGTATTTAACCTGCACTTTTGGTCCCTGTAAAACAGTGATTCAGAATCTGAAAACTACTCCCGCAGTCAGATGTGCATCTGGGAACAGGTAAGTGTCTAACATGCATGAAAAGACAGCCAGAGGAAGAGGAGATGAAGGTAGCTCCCACTACTCCCTGAATAGTGCCATTGTCGGGACACTTGCTCAAGAAGTGGGAAATGTGGGCTCCTACTACTCACCAGCCTGAAGAAATCCACTTGGGTCCCTGGAAAACCCAGAGCTCCTGTAAGAACCTGAAGCAGTCTGAGGTAGAAGAGAGGTGCTAGACACTCAACTGCAACCAACATTGTGGTGCCCCCGCCCAGGAACAGATTTTCAAATAGCTAAGTTTTCAAAGCAAAGCCTAAGTAGAAACTGTCTTTCAAGTATCTCAGTAGCTCCCAAACACATGGACCTTAGAACAACGTACAATCCTTAGGTCTACTTCACGGGGTGAGGCGTTGGGCTTCTGTGCTCAAAAGAGAAGGACTGTAACACCTTCCAGGGTTTATCTGAACCCAGTGCTTCAAAGCTTTCCTTTGCAATTACAAGTCCTAAAAACTTACTTTTTTGAAAAAATTGTGGTTTTATTAGTTACAAGATTACAAGTTCCAGGCCCAAGACAGCAATGTTTTCAGCTCTCGTAACTGCGAGTAAGAGTATTGAGTTGTACCTGTAAAACTGGAAGTTAATCTGGGGCATGTACATATTCCCATCTTGTTGAATGTTATTGTACAGTGAACTTCTTGACTTTTCATGCAGCACACTCCTAGTTCCAGTCTCCCACAGCCATCAGCCGTGGTCATCTCAACAGCTTGTTCCAGCACGTATGGTTTCCCAACCACAGCTGTAGCTCCCTCAGCCATCCCACTAGTGGTAGAAACTTTGCCTTCAGCACAGAGCCACACTTCATACGCTTAATGCACATTTTCAGTCACACTGAATCTGTCATTGCTCAAAACTATTTCCTTGCACTGCCACACACAGCTCAGAAAATGCTCTTAGGGCTTGTTTGCTGTTTCTGCCCCTTGATTTCTTGGTCAAGAGAGGCAAAGCACCCCCTCTTCCCCAGCTGCAATGATAACAGAGAGAAACTCCCTGAGTGTAGACTGCACAAGGGGACTCCTTTCAAGAGTCAGTAAATAGGGGTCTCCATAATACAATTTAGTGTACATCCTTACCCTTGAACCTCCATAATTAGACTATAACAACTGAACAAACATATGCCAACATTTTTCTTTGGTTTTGGTTTCCTACACTAAATCCTATGGCTTCTCAAGCTCTTAACATAGGTCAGCTAGTGAGAAACTACACAGCAATGAAATGGCTTCATTTGATCATCTTCTGCACGAATGGAATTTCTCTACAAAATTCTACATTTTCACAGTGGTTTTAACAGTCAATATACAGGATTGCCATGTAAAGTAAAGAAGAGATTAAACACTCGTCTCGTGCAACTTTAAAATAATAAAAAAACCCCAATCAAGCTCAGCTTCAAATGTCTAATGAAAACAAGTGCCGCTATAGTTTGGACTGTATTGGGTTTGCGTGGCAAGGTTTTGGTAGCGGGGGGGCTACAGGGGTGGCTTCTGTGAGAAGCTGCTAGAAGCTTCCCCCATGTCCGATAAGGTTAATGCCAGCGGGTTCCAAGACAGACCCGCCGCTGGCCAAGGCTGAGCCCACCAGCCACGGTGGTAGCGCCTCTGGGATAACATATTTAAGAAGGAGGGAAAAAACTGCTGTGCAACAGCAACTGGAAGAGAGGAGTGAGAATATGTGAGAGAACCAACTCCGCAGACACCAAGGTCAGTGAAGAAGGAGGGGGAGGAGGTGCTCCAGGTGCCGGAGCAGAGATTCCCCTGTAGCCCGTGGTGAAGACCATGGTGAGACAGCAGGCTGTCCCCCTGCGGCCCATGGAGGTCCACGGTGGAGCAGATATCCACCTGCAGCCCGTGGAGGACCCCACTCCGGAGCAGGTGGATGCCCGAAGGAGACTGTGACCCCCTGGGAAGCCCACGCTGGACCAGGCTCCTGGCAGGACCTGTGGACCCGTGGAGAGAGAGGAGCCCACGCTGGAGCAGGTTTGCTGGCAGGACTTGTGACCCCGTGGGGGACCCACGCTGGAGCAGCCTGTTCCTGAAGGACTGCACCCTGTGGATGGGACCCGTGCTGGAGCAGTTCATGAAGAACTGTAGCCCATGGGAAGGACTCACATTGGAGAAGTTCTTGGAGGACTGTCTCCCGTGGGAGGGACCCCACAGTAGAGCAGGGGAAGAGTGTGAGGAGTCCTGCCCCTGAGGAGGAAGGAGCGGCAGAGACAATGTGTGATGAACTGACCGGAACCCCCATTCCCTGTCCCCCTGTGCCGCTGGAGGGGAGGAGGTAGAGAAAATTCAAGAGTAAAGTTAAGCCCAGGAAGAAGGGAGGGGTGGGGGGAAGGTGTTTTTAAGATTTGGGTTTATTTCTTATTACCCTACTCTAATTTGATTGGTAATAAATTAAATTAATTTCCCCCAAGTCGAGTCTGTTTTGCCTGTGACAGTAATTGGTGAGTGATCTCTCCCTGTCTTTATCTCGACCCACGAGCCTTTCATTATATTTTCTCTCCCCTGTCCAGTTCAGGAGGAGAGTGATAGAGCGGCTTTGGTGGGCACCTGGCATCCAGCAAGGGTCAACCCACCACATGGACACACAGTGATAGATTAGGAGGACCTAAGAAAACTAATAAAGTTTGCCCACTTTCCTCTAAGCCTAGGAAAACCGAAAAATAATGTTAGTTTTAAGAGTATGTGAGAACTGGGAGTACCTGAAAAAGTTTGTTTCCCAATTCATTCACATAAAGCAAGTCCTTTTTGAAAAACGATATAAAAGGATCTAATATTAGTGTAGAATGAGAAAGCAGTTCAGTTGGTATGTATTGGTATACAACTGTTTGGTATATAGAGCTGCAACAATTCATATACCTCAGGAGCTGCCCGAGCAAAAATAGCACAGACCTCTTTTAAAGGTACAATCAGAATGCCTGTCTAAATTGCTGTAGTTTCTAGGACTTTCAGCTAGCACAGCAAAGCAATGCAATCAGCAGTGGTGTTTGGCATACTGCAATTGGCGACAAAAATGTAAATCTACGTAAGACTCAGGAATGACACACTTTGTCTGGCATATTCCAGTTGTGCCAATGATTACTTATCGGTGTGAACAGAGAAGATTTCTAGATTTTTCAAGACAGATGCACAACTACTGTATTTCAATGTAATTCAGTGAAAGGCTGACCTGAAAATTGTCTTCGGACACATTACATACTGGAAAAACGACCACACTGCCTTCCAGCTGCAGTGTGCCGAAGGGCGGAGAGACTCTAACCGCCATTCTCTGACCCAACTTTGTCATAAAAATGATTTTATGACATCAAAGTATTCAAAAGACTAGAAAGGAAATGGAATTGAGAGGTACCTCCTACAAAACTCCTACAAAAAAGGGTACTGCGCCTTACCTATATGCTTTGGAGGGTTAAGGGTTTTGTTGTTTTTTCTTAACTTGCCTCTTTTTTTTTAAGGCAAACTTTTTACTGAACAAGCTATATAAACAGACAAGCACAGAGGCTTTGTGAAAAACGTAATTGTCTCAGCATTCATTTTCCTTCTGTGTGCACAACTCTCCCCGCACGCATAGGTCCAAAAGCAAATTTTCTGAGCAGAGGTAATAGCCAAACTTGACTTCCCAGCTTCCCTTTTTCGAGAAATTGGCCAAATACTATGTTGAAGTATTAAGCCCTAGGCATGACCTAGGGCCCAAACGTCTGTTCCCTTCCCAGCTCCCATACTCAGCAAGTGCTATTTTATATAAACTGCCAGTCTGATGCATTTTCATTCTGTTTGGTGGATTCTTAACCAGAATCCACGAGCATACAAGCTCTCATATTTCAGCTAGTTAGAAAGAAGATATACCTTTCTGAGCAGAAGACTCATTCTCGTGTATTACTACATAAGGTAATCTGGAACAAAATATACAGCCCCAGATTCTTCTGCCAAACTATTAGCATGTCATTCATTAAGGAGAGTGTTTACCCCACTTAATTTTAGGAGCCTTCAAATAAGGAATTAGGAGCCTTCCAAAACAAGGAATTCTTACCAAAGGGCACTGTGAATGCAAAAATTTACATGGGAAGACTACACAAATTCACAGGAGAGGAATCCACCTCAGGTTAATAAATCACATCTAAATCAGAGTTCACATCTGGTTCAGTCAGTCTCTGAACTGGAAATACAGCTGGGAGGGTGTCGGGGCAGGCATGTATGCTATTTCCCTGTACTCTCACTCTCTTCCAGTATCTATTTATGGTGCTTTTGGATGCTGGATCCTGTGTCACAGACACAATGAAGATGCTCTTATGTATAGACATTGATGGCTGACCTAGTCACCACAGGACACAACGTACTCCAAGAGACAGGACGAGGCGCGATTCACCTCACCTCTACTTTAAAAGGACATGAGCTGTGCCTGTTTGTCTGCACTGCCTACAAAGGCAGCCCGGTGTGACTGGCTCCGATACAGATCTCTGCATATATTCAAACGAAACTCACTCTGACAGCATTCATTACAGAGAACAATGAACAGAGCTTAAAAACAGATTTCAGAGACTGAATTCAGTTTTCCCTTTTTCTAAGCAATTGAAATAGACAACTCTCTTGCAGCGCTTGAGCATTGCAATGCTTGCATCCACCCTACTGAAACAGCTGTAGATATCCAATTAAAGTTGTTGAACATCTTTCTCGGCAGCAGTTCCAGTTGAAAGGGGAACCCCTGCTACCTTCCTATAGGCTAATGCTTTACCCCAATCATCCCCATGCCGTCCTCTCGGCTGTACTGGTACACTGTACCAGCAAGTACAATGGTCCTTGCAAGACTTCATGCTAAATCAGATCAATTATCCAATCTGTATTAAAAAGACCTTTTTGTTAATTTATTTGTTTAAACAAGGAAAAGTTCCTCAATCCCCTTTACCAGGAAGATGGAGCCCAGTTGTACCAGGGCATTTAAGGGAGAGATGGAAAAGCAGAAAACAGCAGCAGGAAGGTGGGGCTGCTGAAGCCAACGTTGCCTACAAACAGCCTCCACGATGTGTGTAAAGGCAGGTGAGATGAACTCCATGTCTGGCACTGACTGTTTGCTTACTCATACAGTGCAGAGCAAAACAACAGCACTTCCATCGTATTTTAACAATTAGCAACAAAAAAGGGAACAAAATGGTAACCACCTTACAATGTCACTCAAAGGGTAAAGATCTACCACTATGATGTGCAGACAATGCACATAAGGCCACAGAAACACCTTCCTCCAACTCTTGCTGTGCCAGCTGGATAGACCTCCTGCCTTCGCCAGTTCTGGCTGTAAATTATCAGGTCTCTGGTTAGGCTCACCCAGCACTTACTGGCTGAAATGGGCAAGGAAGCCATCGTCTTATCATCTCAGCTAGTAGATCTGAAGGGGCAGCAATTCCTGTAGGCATAAATGAAGTTAGAACAGGACGTACATCCCTGCCAAAGAGAAAGCAAATTACATTCCCATGTAAAGGGATGAGAGGAAGGCTCAACCACAGCAATCTAAGATCATCTTATTCCAAATGTAGTGGATCCACACGGGACTTTTAGGTTTGTTTATACCATACAGCAGAGCAGAGTGCCCAAGAACCCTGAAGAAGCTCTGAGGAGGCTGGTGCATCTACCTAGAGAAAGGTAGGACTGTGGCAAGAAACTAACGTCTCTTCCACAATCAGCATACCTTCACTAGCAGCTGGCTGCACCCAGCCCGGTGGGTATAACTAATCTGGTCTCAAATAGTTCCAGTAACCTTGCAGAAAGCTCCACACCATACTAATTATGAGTGCTGGCTTCGCTCCTCTAATGCGAAACAGGTGTCTTCACATAGACATAGCTATTGCAATCTACGGCATGGCAAAGCATTAGATTTAAGCAGAGCTGTGTCAGAAGACATGACACATATACCACTTTAATGTTGTTTGAGCATCGTGATCAGCGTGAATCACATTTTACTCACTGCCTGTTAACCCAAAGGGAAAACATTTTGGTTGGCACAATTTGTGAAATAGTTTACATTTTCCTTTATAAAACGCAGGTCTAGCATTGATTACACACACTCTAACGTTACCGTTGTGAAAGAGACATTCATATTCTCTAACGTCATCATAAGCAAAATCTGAACTCTCATGCTCATTGCATAAGCATTGTGAAACTCATCCCAACCTTATTTTCCTTCTTGAATTCTTTACCTTCGGTAACTGCTTTGTCTGTATTTCAGTGACAGTGTGATACAGCAAAATCACACAGAGTACTGTGGGAAGCATAAATCACTCAGCACTGGTTTAAATGCTCCATTTGCCACAATACTCCACAAATAGTAAAACCAACCAGATTTTGAATGGAAAAACGTCTTTTTGTCCTTTTCTTTAAATGCTGGCTCTTGGGTCTGAAGTGTCTCCCAGGTCTGAGAAATAGTGTGCCTGCATCTCAGGACATCTCTTCACTCCCTACTGCTTGCAGAGCCCTGGCAACCTTTGTCTGCCATATAACTCATATCTTTTCAATCCAGTGGACATTTGCTCCGCAGACCAGTATGGCATATTTTCTCCAGGTCTGAAGCAGTCAAGGGAATGTCTGCAGATAAGCAGCAGTGAGGAGTATGCAGCTGCAGGAGTCACCTCCACAGCCTCCATAATTCAACACTTGCAGCATCCTCATCAGAGATGCTTGCCCAGGATGCAGCTCTCGCACAGTAAAGCATTGGTGACCAGCAGTTTCATAGCTACTGTGCTAGCTATAAACACCACAGTTCTGTGGAGCATGGCATTATCAAAAATAGGAGGACCTAAATCTGTTTTCTCTGACTCAAAACTGTCACACTGTCATCATCTCTCAGAGAGGTGCCTTTAACTGTAATGGGACCAACGACATATGCTCAGGAGGCGGAAGGAGGTGCAGTCTTGGCAACCCCACTTGAAATCAGGCTGTTTGTAGGGTTTGTATTTTACAGTTGTCCCTGTGCCAAGGTTATATACAGCTATAGAGTACTGACCAGAATAAACACAGTTAATATTTCCTATTTCTGTATAAAATGTGTCATGTCACTAATTTTCAGGTCTGCTGTAAAGAAACAAAGAAAATTTAAAGTCTAAAGCCAGACCCATAATCTAATAATAAGATATTCAACAAAAATGCTAATTAAACTGCCTTAAACCAGGAGAGGAGGCAGAAATTCTTTGTGCCCCTGAAGCAGCACTTGCTGTCCCAGTACCAAATCACAACGATGGGTCATTCCACTTTGCGATGGAGAGTAGTTTACCAGTGCTGCTACTTTGAGAGACTCTGCAAACCACTTTACAGAAAGGATCTGGGGAGCTGTAGCTCTACAACCATTCCCGGGTATGTCCCCTGGGGCGTGCTGAGCCCTCTAACTCACCGTTCTTGCTAGCCAAGATTCTGGATCAATGAAGAGAGAAACTTAGTATCATATATAAGCTTAATGCATGTTAGGGTAGAGGGTTTGCTTGTGATATGGCCCGGTGATCATAAATCTGTGCACTTAAGTAAGCACTTCATCATCCTAAAAAGTAGCTGGTAGTAAAGTTGACTTACAGAAATCTGGCCTGCCACTTCTTTGGACGTGGTTATCTATTATTCAGGAGCAGGCTTTCAAGCTACTAATCCATCTGGTACACATACTGGGTATATGACTCTTGTTACAGGTCCTCCTCTTCCCCAGCCACACAGCTCTGTCCCTTGGGGCTACCCTTATGTGTGGAGTTTGCCTCAGCATCCAAGGGGAAGGAGAAGCAGTTTCATGTCCCCTGTTCCCAGAGGGGCTTCATCCACCCTTCTACAAGTCACGTAGGAGCAGTGACAACCTTTTTCAGTTGCAGTAAAAGCTAGTAAAGGTAAATTCATTTTTGGACAGTTCGCTGTCAGATTACTCCTTGAACTAGTAGTTAGGATGATCATGATTTTCTTGGGCTCTTGCAGCTCAAAGATACTTGTTTCCCCAAACCAGTCAACTCCACACATCCACTCAATTCTTTGAATTACTTAATAAAGACCAAGTAAGCCTGTTGGTGCGGGGGTATTTTGCCAATACAGTATAGTAGGACCTGTAAATGACTCTTATACCACTGAGGAAAGTTGTTCTTTATGTCAACACTCTACAAGCATTGCCATGAACTAAAGAAGTTATATCAATACAAGGAAAACTTTCCAGACCAAACATATGTATATACCAGGGACTTCTGCCAAAGCACGTCATGGATTCACATCTTTTCACATTCTTGATTAACAAAACTATGCTGCATTCAGGTCTCCAGCACAGACCTGACCTTCCAGACACTCGTACAATGGCAAGAACACCACATGTACCTCTGTAATGTGCGTCAGAAGAACCCCGTGGCATCTAGGCAAGCTTTGCACAGTCCTCCTCAAGCAAAATCTCTGACTATGGGGAATCAAGCTCCAGAGTTTCAAACAGTTTGTACCGATCACTGCCAGCCAAATCAAGATCATGAACTGACTGTATTTGCAGTCATGTAGGAGCCAATAAATACTGAATCTCAGCTTGTCGTATTTTTAACCTCAAATATAAAGCAGAAGACTCCTCTCAAAGTTATTCGACATTCATCCCAAAAAGCATACAATTAGTAGGCGAAATACTTTAAGGAACTAACATAAGGACAATCCACAAACCATGAGAAAGTCAGTTAAAGAATTCCAGTGATTTCAATAGGTTTTGGATCAACATGGTCTTTTTCCTACTACATTTCTACTACTATAAGTTTTCTACTACTGCTATCTAGTACATGAGATGTAATTACAAAAGATCATTTTTTTAAATACTATTTATTTAGTCACCTCCCCTCCTACCATAAGACTGGAGACACTTCACTTGATTCTTGTCTCAGGTTAATTTCACAGTGGTGGAAGGCCTGCTTTCAACAGAACTCATTCCAGTTTACCGCAGCATAAGTAAAGGCTGGAAATTAATTCTGTTTGATGACTAAAAATTCTTACAAAAGCTATGGTATGGAAGCCAATCCGAATTTTAGCTGCACAGGAGAGAAGAAGTGGAGGAAGAACGTTTTGCAAAATGCAGTATGTCCTCCGTCTTTAATAAACTCTGTGGTCTGTATTCACCTCCACTAGTTTGCGATGTTCAAATTTGACCTCCAGTCCTACCTAACCAACTATGCTCCTCTCTGTCCCTCCCTGTCACTGGAGGAAGACAGATCTCATGCTCTGGAGATGTCTCTGTTTTTCAACTAGTCCCTGATTTCAAGCCTGAAGTTTAAGATGGCTTAAATAAAGTAGTATGAACCTTATCTGGAAGGCACTTACAGCATTGTTTAACACACAGAGAGACATATATGGTAGCTAGAGAAGATGTGACCTGCAAGTTGAAATATGAGGAGTATCATGGCATTCATTCAAATTGAACCCAAGTGACAGCTATACCGATGTATATTATCCATGTGGCACTGCACTGCAGCGCGTGGATGTATTGGAGCTAGGCTGTTTGGCATGCCTATGCACGTTATAGACAGGTTGTATGCACTGACAGGATCAACTCTTAGGTTTACTTATGTTTTGATAACACAACAAGGAAGGGTGAGGTCTTCTGTGTGCCTGTATATGCTCTGTATACCAGCATACCCTTCAAGGCTACTAAAGAACACGAGAAGCCTTTATCTTGTCAGCAAGCTGCTTTCTACATAGCTAAGAAGTACAGGTCTCATGTATTTTCTTAACTTCAGTCTGAGAAGGAGGCCTGTTTTCAAAACCAGTTAACCTAATAGGGCTTTTTTGTGCAGAAATAAATCTCCCTAATCTCTTGCAACTGTACATTAGACATTTCCAGTACAATCCGCCAAAAGCAGTTTTAAAATCCCAGTGATAGCAGTGCATTCACTCTTTTGGAAATGCTGTTTTCATCCTTTAGAGAACAACAGCTGCTTTGTGATCTTTTGAGTCTTTGTGTCTTTGTACTGGTAGGTCTAAGATCGTCAGTGCCATCGTATTTATCTTCCTGTGCATTCATTACAGGAGCTGAGTCATTGCAATCACAGCAGTCCCACAGAACTCTGCTGGACAGGCTCCCTTTCTGCAGCTTTGGTCTCAGGAGTTGAATAAAAGACGGGAGGAGACAGTAGTAAAAGTGCCATTCCAGAAAAAAATTAAAATAAAATCACATCAACTAAAACTCTTCACAAATATGTAATAATTAGGGCAAACATTCAACCACAGTGTAAACAAATTTATTAAAAAAACCCCAAACACCACATGTTGAAAGGATTATTTTAGAGAATAAAACAGATTTTTTAATATAGATTTCAAGAAGGGCTCAGCTGTCATTCACAAAACAGAGGAAGATGAAGAGTGCCTTCGCCCTTTCACTCTGTAAGTCCATGCTTAGGGGCTTCCTCTAGGATGAGAAGCAAGGCTACTTATCCCTTCTCTGCTTGATTTAAAGAACAGGTATTAGTTCAACTCCCCTTGCAGACCAGAGCTCAGCTACTACACAAGGTGCTCTCATGCTCTTCTGCTGAAGACGTCCTATTCCTTTAGTCTATTCATTGGACTAGAGGTAAAACAAAAGAAGACTATTATCTAGTGGTTTTGCTCCAGTTAATAAAAGAGAACTCCATTTTCACATGCCACACAGGATGTACGACAGTTCTCCTAAGTGAATGCGTACTGTACTGCTAACCAGATATGCTAGCAACAATTTGAACCAAAGATGTAAATTTTTGCTCAGGAGAACAGGTGGCTGGAGGAAAAATATAGCTAATTACATTTCCTAAATTTAAAATTTCTGGTAGCATACATAATTCTTTTTTCTTTTGTACATTACCATCTGCAAGGGAGGTAAGCATAAAGGGTAAGGGATCTATTCTGTAAATAACAGAGTCATAGAAGGACAATTTCCCATCCTTCTAACAGTATAGGATAATAATTACATACCAGGTGGAATTCAAATATATGCGTCTGTTGGGATATAACTCTCTTGATCATTTATCATAACACAAAAAAGATAAAATAATTCAAACATTAACCATAAACTGCATTTTTTCTAACCTTAGTGGTTAAACCTGGATTTCCCCTGCATCCAAGAAACACCCATAAACACATTACAGTTCCCGCTATGACTGTATCTACTTGCCATCTTTATTCAGAGGTTAAACCTCTGGCAGAAGGGTTTTGCAAGAGAGCTTCTCTGTCTACAGTTTCTGACTCTGACACCCTGTTCCAAGATGCCACACTCCTTCTTCTTTGCACAAGTATACCTGCTGCCTATATTGAATCAGACTGGAAAAGCTAAAAGTTAGGCTCAAATAGAGGTCAAAAGCAGCACCTGCCCTCCAGGACCCCTGTGGCTTTTGGATAAATACAGCAGGTGTCACAGTTATGCGCTTATTATGAGAAAGTGTTAACACTATTACCCAAAGCAGAGAAAAGATACAAAACCTTTCAAAAATACAAGATATCGTAAAATAGGTTTTTCATACTTCTAAAACACCAAACGGAAAAAATAATGAAAGTTTAGGATTAAGATACATTCTGATAGAGGTTTAAGTGACTGCCAAATATAATAAAGTATTCAGGATACATATCCTCATGTAGAATTAAGGTTCAACACCAACCTAGAGCCAAATTAAGAAGTACTAACCAAATAGTTACCTCTAGGCAAACAGGTAAAATGACATACAGATGTTTGCTATAGATACCATTACCATTATCATTACTGTCATGGGCGTCAGGGCTTCTGTACCGACAATTTTTAGCCTAAGCAGAGTAGTCTCTTCTGACTCCCTAGAGAAACACTGATTTCTCCTGGCACTAACTCAGAGCACATTCCTAAATTTAAGCTCCCCTGGGGTGATTTCAGACATCTCGAGAGATACTCCCTAAGTAAACTTCGCCTTGCGACTACCTTCCAGAGGTACCTACACTGCAGCAAGAACTGTACAAGCATTTAACAAAAAGGCAATCCTTGCTCCTCGCGAACAGGTAACGTAGGTATAAGCTGACAGAGACGGAGAGACGAGTATAACATTATCAGCCAAGAGTACAGTACAACAGGGAAAGCATAAGAGTGGCACAAGAGACAAGAGTCAAAGCACACAAGTTGCAGAAGTACCATCAACACAATTATTACACTGCTGCAACGTCCTCCTGCCCACGTCTTACTTCGCAGGATAAAAGGCACTCTACAGTATCTTTTAAGCGTTTCCACCACCAGAACCTGTCATGTCCACAGCAAGCACAAATGGGCTTGGACAACGAAGTCTGAGATGCTTTTCCAAGCTTCTCCATAAAAACCATTTTGTTTCTTCCAACTAATTATCTCAGATTTATCAGCACCCACATAGGCCAAAAATAACAAAATCTTTTTTGGACTAAGCCCAACACAACAAGAACACATGTGCCTACTTACAAACTGAAACTTATTTTTTTTAATTTATAAATAAAGATCCATTTGTGATTACAGTAAAGTATTTCACACCCAGTGCTGCAAAAGACGTTGAGAAACAACCATGAGGCGCTCTTAACGTTGGCTATATAACTGCAACACATGAAGCAGAAATGACAAAAAAGAAAACTGGTGACACCATGGAGGAACAGGCTGAAGTAATGATTCCCTCCATCACTCTGTCCTGCCCTATTTCGTGCTGGCCTACAAATCACGCTCTTCCCTGCCTTTCCTATGGGTTGGGAGGGAGGAACAAAGAACATTGAGGAGGTTTGCTAGTGTTTCACAGAGCTACTTGAGGGACATGGTGGACTTCTAGGAAGAAAGGACCTTAAGGTGTTAGGATGCTGAGCCCAGTCCTCTGTATTTGCAGGCAACAACACAACATGTGACTAAGTTGCTCTCACTCACACACTACAGGCTGCAAAATCCTTCCCTGCACCCATAAAAACTTAAGACTTGTTACGAAGAAAAAATTGCCTGAAGCCAAAAATCACAAATACATCAAGTGCCAAATAACTCTAAAATTAAAAAAAGATACGCTACCAGTCAGATGCAAATTCTTAAGACTTAATACTCAATCCTACTCTTTTACTAAGGCTATACTGTGGTAGTACCTTGAGCCCAATGAAATTGGAATTACATTATATGAGCCACTCCTGAAGGATAAATGACAGCCCCTAGCCCTAACAGCTTACTTTCATTTCTGACACAAATCTTTACATGGCTTTCAAGTGACTTTAAAAGAAGTGGCAAGCAGTTAATGCTACTTAAAGTCTGTTCACGTGCTAAAAATATGCAAGTGCAAGTGATCTTGCACGACTTATTTTCTTGTGTGCTGATAACTTTTCAATGACATGATAGCATCAATATAAAGCGCATACTGAATTTCTTCATATGTAAAAAGCAATTCTAAATGGAAAAGACAAAATAATGAATACATACTGCTGTATGACGCATGAAAAACCTTGGGAGCCATATGACAACACGCTAATAATTTAAAAGCTATAGCCTGAAGCTACATCCAGAATTAATTAGAAAAGAATTACAAATTTTCCTTCCAAAACTCTTGAAGTACTTCCATCAAATTAACAGGTTACATATTAGTCACCTGTGATGTTAATACATGTATTGAAGAGATTAATTTCATTACCGATAAAAAAAATGTTTATTAAAAAAATTAACATACTAACACATATATCCCTAAGAAGAAAAAGAAATCGATCTTCTCTCATAGGATTGTTTCAGGCATTCATCTCTATATCACAGACCTTTCCTCTGAGTGTCTACAATGTCCACAAGTAAGTTTCGCACCTAAGCTCAATCAGTGGAGATCTACAGCTCAATTCAGCTGCCTACATTTAAGCATCTCATGTCATTTAGACAATGGGTCAGGGCATTTCAAAGGCATCAGTGCCGTGTATATGGACAACCAAACAATGGACAATAGCCCTGTCTTTCTATTGGCTATAATGGGAATTTAAATACCACTTGTGGGAAGGTATACCAGAAGATTGCTTGTCCTCCTTGGCCGGAGGTAAAGGTAACCGGACGCAACATGAGGAACCACAGGACTGGACATGAAACGTTGTGCAATATAGCAAGGAACAGGCTGTGAAGCTGCCGAAAGTGACCGACAGCACCAGAAGGGATGGCTGGGTCTCACAGGGGGTTGAGGGGGGTTACAGGTGAGAAACAGCTGAACATCACAGGCAGCTGAAGGGGAGCATCAGAGACCTTTGGGGGCAGAGTCCTGCCAGGTCACCAGTGCCTTGGTAACCCCATCCGTAACACCATGTAAAGCTGACATGACTTAGGTAACGGCACCAGAAATACCAAATCTTGGTACAGATGTAGCAAAACCAGGAACAATGGGCAAAAGGAATTCGAGACAAGTTGCTTATTCAGGAGGAGACAGGGACAAAGAAAGGGGGGAATCACAATGAATGGGTAAGGAATATGCACGGGAAATAAAGAGAAGGGGGATGAGAGGGGCTGGCCATGAGGAAACAAGCTGCTGGTCAGCCCACTGGTCTGAGCCAGCCCTGCACTTGATCAGTCTCTTTCTACTTCTTATTGAGCTCTTCTCCTTACTATTTTTCTGTGCAAAGGGTGTCCTCTGTGCCATGTGTAGGAGAGAGATTCCAGCGAACTTCAAACCACCCTAGCTAGTGAGCAGGACACAAGGTCTGGGAACCCGTTATCAAGCAACTACACCTCTACAGGCTTGACACTGGAGGGACTTTCGGTCTAGGACAGCTAACAGAGAGGTCCATATGAGTATGCGGGTGAGATGCCAGCACACATCAAGTCAGACTAGCCAGTGCATAGGACTGGAGGTTTGGGGGCTGGATACTGCAGGGCCAACAGGTCCACGGGTCAGCTACCAGAGAGTGGGGGTCTGGGGTCTGACACTTGAGGGACCATAGGTCTGGGCAGGTACATGGGGTGTGCATATACAAGTGTGGGGGTGAGATCTGCCAGCAAGGCTCAGCCTTACAGCTGGCTGGGCCTGGGAATAGGGAAGTGCAGCAGCCTTACACCTAGTGGACCGGAGAGGAGTCATCTTTTGGGTCTGAGGCTCCAACAACTTCAGCTCTGGAGAAATGGATCGGTGCACTCCCTTGCGTCTTGAAGTCCACCAGATTTGGCCACTCTAAACATATACCTCATATATTGAGGCAGCTTCATTTAAATACCTAGAGTCTGAAGCAGAGCCCACTCCTCAGCAAAAAACAGCAGTGGCATGATGCAGTTGTCTAAAACCAGAACTTAATGACATCTGAGGTGCCCCAGCTGGTCCAGATGAGTGAGGTTGTTGTGCAGCTCCTGTATCATACCCATCTGTCCCATCTGGGTATCTCAAGGACCCAAGAGCATGTCAAATTACACTTAGCACCTGTGTTAAGATAAATGAATCACGGCCAAAGCGACTGTGCTATTAAATTAGGTATACCAGACACATGCCTAAAATTAGGTGGGATAAATCTGGGCCATATCATGTTCTATGAATTCACAAAAATAATGCCTGAGACCCAAGGACAAGGTACTTACAGTCAGATACAACAGAAACAGCTCCGTATCTGGCTCTGATAACTGAGACATAAAAAATCTTTCCAGGGGAGATTCAATCACCCAGATTTTCCTCTGTGATTCAGATGCAACACAAAGCAATACCCCATGTATCTCAGTTAAGACCAGCAGACACATACAATAGAATTTACACCAACTACTTCACCAGCGTATGGACTCTGGCACTAAGTTGTTGTGCCTAACTATCACAAAAAGATTCATTTCAGCTACTAGTATGTGAAAACGCACACAAAAACCCCCAAGTGTCCTGTCTGTCTCCATTTTGGAGAATGAACTTAGGCATCTAAACAAATGATTACGAGCAAGGTCTGAAGTGCCATGACTGAAGAAATAGGAGACAATGAGAACCCATCTCTGAATGAAAGGCATTGGGGCTATTCTTGCAAAATGCAGAGGGTCTTCAAGACTTGTTAAAGGTATAAAGAAATACTGTCATCTAATTCCTTCCAATGTTAAGTACAAGTACTGCCCAAGTTTTTTTCTAATTAGTGGAGAGAAATTTGTATCTCCAGACTCAGTTCACACAATTGCTTAAGAATGGAGTGAGACAGGTTGGATGAATTACCCTTTGGCTTCTTCAGATTCAACAGAAAACTCGTTTTTTCTAGGTATCTAACTTTAGTAATTAAAGTTAGATTAAATTAATCATAACTTGTAGTACCAACAATTGTAAGAGCTCTCTAGTTACTAATGCTTACCCTACTTAGTCAGAAACAATCTGTCCTCCAGCAGCTGCAGACAAAACCAAGCGAGAAGAGAAATCAACTGATCTTCTCTCCTATGCAGCAGAGGATACAACTCATCAACTCTTACAGTGGAATTTATCTGACTACAGGAGGACATCTTCATCAAAGTTAGCCACCTCCACCTCTATGTGTAACCATTTTAGAAATGCACACTTCCAGGTACAAGTCATCTCACCCTGAATTAATATAGCACAGGTAGAAAGATCAATATTGGTACTACATAATGAAGACAAATGAATCCAAAAGAAGCTGGCTTTCTTTCCGAAGGTGGGAAAACTTATTTGTTCCAAGTCAGAACGCATTTGCAATGCCCCTCTGCAGCCTGGGGGGCACACAGGGTTGAGTACGTTCAGCCACCAGCTGTACGTCCACGCTTCTGCTTTCAAGAAAAAGCTATCCCAAAATGGTGTTACCATACAGATTTCTCTGGTGTTACAAGGTGGGTACAATCTCAGCTCAGCTAGATGGGTAGAATCAGTTTTCAGGCACTTTACATTGTAGAAGTGGTAATGGTGGTCCAAATTCACCTCTTGCGTCTTGGTTGACGTGACTTTTTAATTGTGGTAAAACAACAAAATAAATAAAACAATAAATCAAATAAATAAAACAACTAAATAAATAAATAATGCCTAAGCTATCAGCTCAATGTCACTTTAAAATCGTTACCCCATATCAGTTTCCCGTAACATCTCATAGCCAAATACTTCAATCATAAAATAAAATATTCAAGAACATGTTGAAGTCTATTTTGTGACTTATTTTCTTATGATTCTTTAAAATTAGTAAAAATGTAATCTTTTAACTGCTGCAAATGCTTTTCGAAACAAGAGTTACGTAGGTTTCAGCTTTTTTTTTTTTGCTGAGAAAAGCGATTTTTAGTCTTGCAGGCAGACTTACACTACTTTTCTCCCTCAGTCTTCTCAGAAGTGTGCAGCTTTTAATTAAGTATTCGATTACAGTGTTTGATCAAGCCACATTCAAAGACTAAGAATGGCTTAGTAACCCCCCCAAAAGTGAATATTCGGCAATAAAACATTTTCTGTAATTATAAATTTTACAAATATATCCCATCTAGAAGTAAAGTTAAGAAAATCACATTTTAGGGGAGGTTCAGGAGAGAAAATTACATAAAAGACTTGGGAATTTGATTTTTATAGACTCCTACGTCTCTATCATTCATACCAACTTCTCCTCTGTCTTGCAACATAAAAGAGATCAAGCAAATCTCTGAATGCCCAGGCCTCACAAGTATTCAGATTAGAGCTTACTGATTACATTTCATTACCAGGTGGAGTCAAAGAAGTTTTATTATATTACAAGAACTTTTGCATGATCCCTAGGTAAAGGCAAATTACCGGTGTAAATGTTGTATTTCCACGAAATACAGAGGTATGCTGGATGTGGAACACTTGGTAAAGCAAGTGCAGATAATTGACTTCTTTCTAATATATTAAAATGCGAGGTCAGCTGCCAAGGACAAAGACTGTACGGCATATTTACAGGACTGTGGACTATATCCCAGAAGTAAATAACTCTCAAAAGATACTTAGGGGTCATGGAATAAAACAATCTGCACAAAAGCTTCCCAAAAGATGCAGTGCTATGAAGACAAGAACCAAAGTGCTCACTGAAGGTGAAAATACAGAAATAAACAACATTTTAGTAAAGAAGCAGTGCTACTTCTATATACCACATGAGGGATGCTTGTCTTATTCCCAGCTCTCTTCTGCAGACATCAAAAACAGGTAGTGAAAGAAAGTCAGAATATAAAGACAAAAACTATAACAATAATTTGGGGACTAGCAAACAATGAGCAACACACACAGACTATCAGGAGCAAAATGAAATGAGAGCTTCCAGAACAGCCCATAGAAAAAAATATCTTCAGAGGATAAGCTTTCAAGTGCCTCCAGGTCCATTAATAAAACCTAGGTTTCCTTTTAATTTCTATACAGGAAAGTAGTTCTGTACTTTGGAAACAAAACCAGTGATTAGTACTCTGCTGGATAACACTAATTGTGCCTGTATTTTCAGTGTAACTGTCAGTGTTGATGCTACTACTATTGCTTTTAGATTCATGCTGCATTAGAGCCTATATTGCAAGCACAAATTATTCTTATTTTAAATAAGCCTACTGAAACCCTCACATAAAATTTGATAGTGTTTCTAGCTGTTTAACCACTCATGATGAGTTGATAATCACAGTTCAGTAGCTTGCGTGGATTAATAGAACACTTATATTCTAAACCGGAATTGGTATCTTCTCAACTGAGATAAGATCCAATACTACCTCTCTACCACCCTTTACATAGACTTCAGAATTTAGCATCTTCTTGTAAGTATAATGACAACCAGAAATCAATTCTAAGAAAATATTTCATTATGAGCTGCACAACAATCAATCCTCAAATATGAAATTAAATTCTTAAATAGTATGCATATTATAATTTAATAAAAATCAGAAGTCATATTTAAGAGCCACATTAAAAAGGCAAGAGATATCTATGAAATGAATAAAAAGTGTCTGATCTTCTATGCATTTGTTGCCATAAAGGTTTTCAACCAAACACTTCTACCTTGAAGTGTACTTGCAGAGTAGAAATGTTCCAGTACTAGAGAGAAATATTCTGTTTGAAATGCAAGCACATGCTTCTAAGTAGAATATCAAAACCAAGTTTTTCCCAATTGAAATACACAAATCATCCTCAGCAGCTGTGTTAGAAAATCCAGTGATATCAGCATTTGCGAAACGTCTAAGAACTGCTTGGAATTATGCAGCTGTTACAACAGGTTACTTCAAATAAATGAGATCTAATAGGAAATAACTCCTCTGCATGTGTATGTGTGCTCCGAGCACTAAGCTTGTACTGCAGCAGAAGACTGCTATGCATCCCGACCTCCGAGATGTCACATTCCCCAAAAGGTACTCAGATGCTGATAGGAGTTACAGTTGCTCATCACCTTTTATTATCAGAAACATACACGAAAAGGAACCAAATCAGTCGTGCCACTTCTTTCATTCCTTCTAGAGCTTTAGAAATTTTATTATTTATGATGGAAACAACAATTCAATCATCTGCAAGCTTCAGCACGTTATCATTTGCTACCCCAAAAGCATTTTACATAAAACTTTAATCTCCATTACATATGAAAAATAAGGATGAGAAAGCTGTATTAAATCTTATTAATCCAGTCCTAAGTGCTAGAACATACATCTCTGATGCATCAGTGGACAGCAAATAAACTTAAACCTATTTTAGAATAATAAAAAAAATCCCACCCTGCACTGGGTGCAGCACTGGATCCAGCTCAAGCATACAAAATAAAACCTTTCATCCATTTACAGTATGTTCTGTTTGCTTCTGCTGTTAACGGACTACAGCCTAAAAGTTCTCCATGACAGCAATTCTTAACAGTTGATGTATTTTATATCTTAAAGACTCCAAACTAAATGACTTCACTATGAACCCTTGGGAAGTTGAAGAGAATTAGGAGAATGGGACAGAACTTTGCCTCTTTCTGTATAAGCACCAAGTTTCACATCCACGTAAAACTGTCTGGGGCTCTACCAGCTGTAAGACTTTTTTTTTTTTTTTTAACATGTAAAAAGAATATAGTACTGTCAAATTAAATCTTCCCCCCCCTAGTTTTTCTTCTGGATATGTTTCATGTTTGGACATCAAACTTAACTGACATATGACACTGGGATCCAGCACAATAAAAGCAAAAATTTCACTGATGAGATTCTCGGGTTTTGTGAAATCATAAGCAACTGGAGAGAAACTACAATGGATCTGTTTCACAACATACCTTATCATCCACAGATGACATAACAGCATTCATCCTGAAGCACATTACTCATTTTAAGAAATGAAGCAGAGTTTAATCTTAAGACTATAAATTACTGCAGCCAATTGCAAAACCTACAGACTTCTGTTGCCTACTCTTTTTAAACATCTGAAGCAGCATTTCTGAATAAGAACTCATCTAAGCCAAACTCTGAATCTAGCCAATACTTCATTTTCTCCAAGAAAGAGGAGCTTTCTGTCTGGAAGGCTGAATTGGATGAGATATGCTTTGAAGCCCTGCATAAAAGCTGAGCTCCCACAGACTGACTCCTTGCTAAGCCTCTTAACTCCTCAGTTTATCCACCCGCCCACTCCGCCGCATTTTACAGAAGTGAAGCTATATAAGGTATCTTCAGCCAGGGTGTCAATCAACACCATCTCATCGATTTCAGAGGAGTTATACCCATCTGCACCAGCTAGGAAGTTTACACGTCGCATCTCTCTGCTCCCTGGGCTTAATACTGACATGTCCCAACATCTTCAAGTATTACCAAGAAAATACAGAAGCAGCTCCACCACACCGTTAAGACTGTGATGTGGCCCTGTTAATTTGAATGAATCTAAAGAAATAAAATAGACAGCAATATTAAAAACTGAAGGGAGAAGGAACTGACCCTACAGGAGATAGAGAACTTCTGTAAACAAAACAAACCAGAAAGGTTTCAAACAAAAGATGATTGAAGAAGAGCAAAAAGAAAGAAGTGATCCAGGTCAGGCCACAGAGGAAAAAAAAAAACAACCACAAACAAATACTACCTCAACACTAGAATTGCTCATGGAAGACAGGAAAAAGCTAAGCAGAGATCTTATCACAGGAGGTTACATTTAACTTTCATCCTTCTTAAAGCTAGCATACTTAATCCACAGAAACAGGGCTTGTAATAAGCCTAGTTCATTATAAACTAGATATAAGCCTTACCTACTTAGTGGTAGACCAGAGGAACACTGAGAAGCTTGTCCAACTTCTCAAAATGCTTCACAGCAGAACCACCTGCTAGAAACCACCACCGTGCTTATACCCTTAAAGATTTATGCCAAGATGAAATCTTACTTCCACCATGAAATACTTAAAACAGACATTTTCACCAGAAAACAGGCTGGTGAGCACAACAAGGTGAAAAGTTAACCAGCATCACCCAAGTGACTCTCCAGCCTGAAAGACCAAGTAGTCACTGTATTATTTCATCGCCTAGGATTGTTTTGGCAGAACTCTCTCACAAGACCTTTAGCCTTGTTATGAGCTATCCTAACGCTGGGATATTTCAGACAACAAATTAATACATTTAGGAAAATCAGGATATAATGTAATAAGGACAAATTGCATGAGCAGGAATAAATGAGCACAGATTTAAAAATCATAAGAAGAGAAGAGGAATTAGTTAAAACTCAGAAAAACAGCCTGGCGAAATTTTACTTCTTTTGGCTGACAGCTCTTCTCTCTGTGTGCACTTATTCAGATATGCTGACTTTGCAGACAAAAATCAATCTTTACTGCTTTTTATTTCTGTGCGCACTATAGTGCCTAAAGAGCTATGACAATCTAAACTGGATTAATTTTTGGCTAATGCACCATGGACAAAATTACTAAGTGAATTCTACCTATAAGCCATTTCAGAAATCACAGATTGGTACATTATAAATGTTTTTTGACTGCACATTTAATAATTCTCAAGTACATCAGCGTTACCATTGACTCAGTGCCAAAAAGAAGAGGCACAACAAGATTTCAAAAACCCCTCTAAAATGCCCTTTCAAGGCATATGGCTAAAAGAGGAAAACACTGTTCAACTTCCAAGTACAAAGTTTGAAACTTCAGTACCAGAAAAGAATAATGCCATTCTTACTGAGTCACTTTTAAAATTAGGATAAAATTATGTGTACGTATTTATACACATATACCTATTGACAGAGTGCACTGCAAAACAAAACCCAGGAAAGTCAGATTACAGCAATTTGTTGTTCTTTAAAAACAGACTTATTAGATACTTACAACAATCTCACATCTGGTTTCAAAACTGAAGAAGAAATAAATATTGTGAAACCAACTTCTACAAAGTTAGGGTAAGAAATATGACACTTGCTTATTACGTATTATTTGTAAAGATATAGGTGATAAAAAGAAAATCTTCAGAAATACAAGCGTTAATCAAGTCTAACTGAATTATTAATTAAACAATTTTAGCATAGAATTGCTGCAGTAGAAACATAAGTCCACTCCCTCTTTGAACATACTGCTCCCATAATGAGTTTTATACATGGCATACAACTTCTCAGAAAGTTTTTGCAGAGCCCAGGAAATTTGTGAACCCATCACCATGAGCAGAACATATGGATCAAAGCAACTCATTGTCAACATAACCTTACGTGACATGTATCACTCGCTGTGACTTCTGCACACAGAGAGATTGAACTGATAACCATGGAGTGATTTAAATTTGAAACAATAAATATGCCTTTCTAGTGTCTTTATGCCTATTAAATTTAAATAATACCTTGTAAGGGAAAAATAGGTCACACACTCCTCTGGCTTGTTTCCACATGCACATTATGGACTTGATTCAGTTGCCCGTACCTAGATGCGTTGGGCCATCTGAGAGGCCCTGGGGAAGCCAAGATACCATCAAAGGAATGGCAGGTAAGGCACAGGACCTACGGAAGGTCTGTGCGCATCCTGAGTGGAAGCTGGAGGTCAGCCAGGGTAACCGAGGCCATCTCAAATGGCACTAGATGCTTGTGTGGGACCATTTAAATGGAGCTTCTACACTGGGATTCAGCTCCAGACTGGGATGCCCTACACCACTCAGACATACCTTCAGGTGACCAGATGGGAGTTGAGTGCCAAGCACCCATTACTGTCAGTGGACTCAAGAGAGCTATTGACTTCATCCTAAAGGCCAACACCTACACCTCATCATCTGAGCAGCTCCCCAGATTCCTCTGACTCTATGGACAAAACTCCCATTGACTACCAAGCACGGACACCCAGCTCACACTACAGATGCCTGAACTCAGGTGTCCAAATCACGAGTCAAATTCCACCCTAAAGCTAGATGGGATGATTATCAACATAGGAACCACAGTTTGGCCCACCTAACTTTAGGTAAATGAGCTCAACTACATATTGCTAGGACAATAATCATTGTAGGATCTGTTATAGTCAATGCAAAGAGACAGATGCCTTCAGAGACTGATTCAGTTAAATGCCTGATTTTGGATAAGACTAATCCACAGCTACCCATATCCTCCAAAGCATACAGGAACATGCTCAATCTCTCTTAATGACAGCTGTAGCTAGCTTACACAACCATATGCTCATATTGTCATTAGCTTTATTTCCTTCTCCTGTCGTCTTCCTATATTGTTCATTTGCTGCTTCTTTCCTAGTGAGTTATAAACCTTAAGATAATATCCTACCTAATCACTTTCTTCAACAACACTTATTACAATCTTAACGGGACCCTAGATGGTAAAAAAAGTAAAAATAATGCTGGCTGATATTTATTTAAAACAAAATTCAGCACACCCAGCTATAACTCTACAAATGCACTGGCACCGAACAGCCATCAGATTGATCTCAGTACTTGAGACTACCGCGAGACCAACAGAGCAGTGCTAGCAGTCGAGTTATAGCTCTTCTTGGTCTGTCCTATACTTAGCAAAGCCCTGATACTACATTAGATGTGGACAAATATGCCTTTAAAAATTTACAGCACCGTGACAATTTTGACTTTACAAAAAACCAAAAGCACCGTTTTTCAAATCTCAATAGAGATACCAATAGTAAAGTTAGCATCAAAGTTTTCTTGCCAAGAGGTCCTCTATTTTAAGCAATGGAGGAAAACTGCCAAGTCTAAAAGACATGAGTTATGCAGGGGAAGAAAAGGAGAACACTTTAAAAAATGCACGATCAGGAAAAAAAAATTCAAACAATTGTTAGCATTTATGCAGTGGAGGAAGACTTGCATACATAGGAAGAAACTGCACGTCTGCCATTTGTAAAGCTTGCTAAATTGTGAAAAACACCAAACATGAGTGAAATGCCAGACCAAAAATGCCAACTTACTAGTAAAGAAATTCAAAGAGTAAGATTACCTTGTTCCAATCTAAAGCATAGGGAACGTTTTGCAGCCTCTATCTCAGGACTTGGATGATCCAGAACACGCCTGCACCACTGCAGAGGACTCAGCGATTTCTCTTGAGGAGTGAGACTCTTGGTAGGCAAGACGTACAACCTTAACCAAAATACACACAAATATCAGCAAGATATGCAGTACTTAAAAGTCTACTTTCATATTCTCACTTTGCTGCCCACTAATAATTTATAACAGTGTAAAGCCCTGCAATATGATATCTAAGAACAAAAGATATTCCGAAGTAGAAGAGTTTACATTAGTTTTCTTCTTCCCTCCTCAGAATAGTAGGTGGCAAAACATGAACTCTACAGGTCTGGCACGTCAAAACAAAGTTCAAGTAGATTTCTTATAAAAATGTTCCATCTCATCATTACCACTGTCTGACTTTCAGCATTGCTGAAAGTTCAAATGCATTAGGTGCTGTACACACACCAAAGGTGCTGTCAGTTTTCCCTTTCATATTTATCTTTACCAGAGATTAGATAATTTCAGTGTTTGATTTTAATCACAATTTCACTGTTATCTATTTCACCCTTTTACCTATAACAATTTAATCAACTTGTCTGAGTGCTGATTATAATTTAATTTTCATACACAGTATCTTCTCTCAGATAAACCAAATGTTGAACAAGTCAGATTTTTAAAGATTAGAAAACATTTGCTGAGAATCAATGAAAATCCAATTTCGATATTCAATTCCAGCAGGAAAAAAAAATGCAAGAAAACCTAGTGTATATGCGTTATTGTCAGACAAGAGTAGGCAACTAATCAGATGGTCAAGCACATTAGGAAGCCAGGTATCAAAGTAGATTTCATGGGGAAATTCTTGAAGCTGGGATCTGCGTTGCTGCTGTTACCCTTGCAGATTAGTGGACACAAGCAAATGCCGGTTCACCTGGGAGAGCGCAAATCTCCCGGGAAGGGAACTGGAGACACTTGAGCCGCTGGAGATGGCTCGCAGCTCCCTGGCCTGACCACTTCCGATCGATGCAGACAGTCAGAGGCAGATTCTCAGGCACCAGCAAAACACTCCACCGGCTGCAAAGGAATCTGGCCTGCACACAGGGGGTGCAAAAGGCAAGATCAAAAAAAAAGGATTGAGCTCCTCAGGGGACCACTAACAGGTAGCAGCCTTTCACCTTCAGGGTTTTGGCTCAACAGCTACCCAAGTCCCCTGAGAGTAACTGCTCTCCCATGTCTGCTCAATGTTTTTTTTCTCCTTTGAAGTCAACCAGCACTCTCTATCCAGCTCACAAGGAATAAATATCCTCGCTGCGACTACTATCTCTCTTGGCAATGCCAGCAGAGACCAACTATTGAATTTCTCTGAGAAGAGGACTCATTTCCCCTGACTTCCTGCGGTGCCTGGCTACACATTTAAAAAATGATACAGAATAAAATGAAAAGAAAAAAAATAAAATAAAAGCTTTCAGCTTTCCTGTTAACCTGCAGAAGTGCTTCAAAAGCTAAATATCTGACTGATGATCAGAGGTTTGTGTAAAAAGCTGAACAGCAAAAAAAGGTTTGACTTGTCTTCAATGATGCTAATTCTACGGGTTTTTGTAACTGCAGCTAAAAAAAAAAAAGCAAACCTATTTAAGGCCTAAAATTACTAATCAACAACTAGGATATGCATTGGTCTTTGGCTTTCCAGATAGCAGTCTGCTTTAAAGACTGACATTACAAAAAAGCCCCAAGCAGCTGGCATCACACAGCTGACCTTTCATGGACAACGACAGAGATTTAGCCTTGAACTAAAAGCGTTCAACAGCTAAAACAACTTACTCTCAGTGGAATAAATTTGTTAACAAATCCCTGTTACCAAATTCTTCCTGTGCACACATGTGTGACATGAAGGTAAGTTTTGGCCCCTAAAAAGCATTTAGGATTGCTTCCAGGGGGCAAATCAAATAGGAAACTCTACTGAGGCACATCAAATAACAGTGACTTTGTACTGCCCTGAAATATAAACAGAGAAAACATTTTGTTTAACCGGATGAGATCAAACAAATTCGATATTCCTTAAGGGGAAGGAAAGTTAGGGGTTCCTAATTCAAGTTGATCCTGATTCAAGTCAGGATCAACAACCCCAAAACAGCTCTGTGCAGACTAATGGTACACACAATGAAACGACACTGACAAAAATCTCCATGGAATTTGTTGATGATTCTCAAAAGCAATTTTCAGAAACTGCAGTATGGTATTATTTGTACCACAAAGTACACACAATCATCATTCCAGAAATATTTACGATATTTGGATTAATTTTTAAATCCTTTCTCTGCTACCAAAAATAAGGATGTTTACATGCATCTCAGCTGCATTATACTGTATTTTATTCTCAGCTGACGTAAACTTCAGCTCGATTTAAAAACTACTCGCATAAAAAACTAAACCGAATCTTTGGCAGACACTTAAAATAGTTATTTAAACACAGATAATACACATTTGATAACTGACACTTTAAAACAACTGAGCATCAATTACGTTTAACACGGTTACACAGCCAATGATTTCCATAGTATTCCAGCAGTGTCCCTACGATGTTTGTCCACATTGCTGAGACAAGTTTTGAGGCACCAGGCTTACTTATTTATTTATATCTCTAGCCTAGAATTTCCCCTTCTGTTTTTTTTTTAAGTGAGCATTATCGTTCCTCTAGGTCGATTTTGTTTTCTGCTATATTCATTCGCTATTCATTTCTGCTTCTACTCAATTTACTAGCACCCAGCCGTGCCTTTTGGAGCTACACGGGCGCTTAAGATACACAACCAACCATTTAGATCAATGTCTAAAAGACAAAAGCCCTCCCAAATCCCTGAAGATGGGAGACAATTGGGCAGAGATTTTAGGATGGGGAGGCAGCGCTGCTCAGATAAAGGCTTTCCCGGAACAATTCCGCTATTTTTAATTCCTTATGTAAACAGGGGGCTGAAACTAGGCTGAGACCTGAAACTAAAGAGAGACGATCTTCCTCAAAGGGGAAAACAAGCACAAATCCCTCGCCGAGGGCGCGATCCCCTGGGCGAGACGGGGGGTAAAGCCCCCTCTTGAACCCCATCCCGGACACGGCCCCCTTCCGTCGGTAGGGTTAACCGCACTGATGACACGTTTTAGGGAAGGGGGAAAAAAAAAAAAAAAAAGGGGCAGATTTAAGTTTAAGCAGAACGAGATCAAGTGGATTTGGGGGCTAATGCTCATCAGAGCCTGGAGAGCACCAGCGGGGTGAGCGCTGCGGAAGGCGGCGGGCGCCGCCGGCCCGGCCGGAGATCGGGGGGCGACGGACACCTGGGTCCGGGGGGGCACAGCCGGGGCGGGGCAGGGCAGGGCAGGGCCGAGCCGCATGTACCATGTGTCCTCGTCCTGTCCGCAGCAGCCGTCCTCCAGCTCCAGCACCGCAACCTCGTCCAGCACGGTGGCCGCCGCCCCCGGACCGCCGCCGCCGGCTTCCTGCCCCCCGCCGCCGGCCGCCGTCAGGCCGGGCGAGGGCTTGAAATAGGCGAGGGGCTCCGGCGGGCCCAGCGCGGCGGAGCACAGCAGGGTGGGCACCGGGCTGGGCATGCACGGCGCGGCCCCACCGCCCGCCACGGAGGGGGGGCTGGCGGGGCGCAGCCCGCCGGGGGCCGGCGGCGGGGCCAGCAGCAGGTGCGGGCTGGGCGGGCCGGTGGCGACCGCGGCGGCGGCGGCAGCGCGGCTCCGGAGCTGCTCGTTTTGCTTTTCCAGCTTCCGCACCAGCTCCTGCAGCTTCTTCACCTCCAGCTCGGCGCTGACGGCGGGGCCGGCGCCGCTCCCTTTCACCTCCGCCATCATCGCCGGCTTCAGCAAAGCAGCCTCCATCCCGCCGGCCCGCCGCCGCCGCCGCCGCCGGCACCTGCTCCGCCGCGCCGCCGGAGGGCAGCGCCCGTCCCCCGCGGGCGGCGGGGAGGCGGGAGCGCCGGGGAGCGCCGCTCGCCGCGCTGGGGGCCCGGCCCGGCCCGGCCCTGGGCTGCCCTGCGCTGCCCGCCCGCCCCCGCTCCGCCGCCGCTCTTGCGCCTCCCGTCAGCGGCGACGAGGACGCGGGTGGGATCCCCTCCCACTCCGGCAGCCGGAGCGCCGCGCACACGCACACGGCGGGAACAAAGAGCCGCCCGGCTCTCTCGCCATCAGCTCAGGGGGAGGGCGGCGGGGGCCGCCTCAGCGGGGACCTCCGCGGGTAGCCCCCGGGGGCGGTGGGGCCGCCTCAGCGCGGGTCTTTAAACAAAGGTGCCTTCCCCCCACCCCACCCGACCCCACCCGCGGGTTGGATCTGGCCCAGGACGCCGCTCCTCTCGTGAGCCGTGTAATTAGAGCCTGGTGGTGTCAGGGTTATAATTATGCAGATTGAAAGTGTGATGGGAATGGGAATCACAAATAGAGGCTTTGTTGGGCTTGAAAGGAACGAATTCAGCCAAAAGCAGGCGTTTGTGGGCTTGAAACGTGCTGATTCTAGGAGTTTTGATTCATAGCAAGGAAAGCGATGTATTTTTGAAGATGCGTTGCTGGTGAAGCAAGAAGACTGAACCAAGCGTAGTAGAAAACTACATAATTGTTTATGTATAGGAGAATCCCTGAGATGAAAGATGCCCTCGTATTGAAATGATTTCCTTTAACACAGTCCAGATACATAGATGGGTTTGTAACGTTCGTCTTTGAGAGAGGGATGAATAACGTTCACTCATGGTAGTGTTTTTGCATTGCCCTTCGTTGCCCAGTATTGAAAGAAACCATTGCTTGTGTCCCTTCCTCCCACCTAACAGGTGAGCAGCGATGCAGTATTACCCAAGGCAGCTCAGCCATCACGCAAACCTCGGTGGGTTCATTTCCCCTAGCTACAACTACAGGGGACGACCTCCTAGGTTACCATCTTGAAATCTCCCAAAGCTCTGATAGGAAATAGGGAACAAATCTCCAGGAAGCGTGTAGGTTGCTGGGCCACCCACTAATAATAGCTATCAGTCGGTCGCTACCCAATTCTTGAGGATCAGCTTTAGGCAGAGTAGTAGCAATAACAACCACCACTGCCTTCACGGTGCTGCGTCGCTGTCTCAGGTTTCTTACATAAGGAGGAACAGACACTAATTCTCTGTTCGGGGCATAACTTCAGGTCAACTTCGAAATCATCCAGCCTGTCACAGTTTTCTCTCTTTTGTTTGTAGTCTGGAAACTTTCTTCTGCACATGCACAGGACAACGGCACTATTGTTTGTCAGTCTTTTAAGCATTCTTACAGTGCGAATAATGACAATTGGTACTACAAGGATGGCTGGAAAGGACGATAGAGCAGGGCACAAAGCATTGCCTTCCAGATGATGTAACTTTTATCACTGAAGAGAATAAGTACAGCCCCCAGTGTACTACACTGCAACCAGCTAGTGCGTAATCCAAAACTTTTGTTTGGTCTTCTCTGTCCGTTTGGAAGAAAGAAGTGGAAAAATGTTGAGAGTGTAAAAACCGTCTGGCCCCAATTCTGCCATGCATCATCAGAGTGAGTAACATAATCCAGCTTTCACTACTACAGATAGCTGTAATCTTTATTCCCATAAGTAAAAGAAGAATTGAGTTTCTACGTGTTTAGCCCCAGGCAAAAGGCATATCTCTCAGGTTGTTATCACTAATAATGGTACTAGCCTTAATTCTTAGAAACGTGTATGCTAATCCAGTAAGATTGTAAAGTGATAAAAAAGATAATTAGCAGCGTATGTAATCTTGAGTTTATTAGACATCAGTAATATACAATGAAAAAAAGCCAAGAAGTTGTTTATGAAAATAGTCAGTGCTGGATGATGCAATGAGGCAGAGGAAATACTTGAAAGAGATTCAAAATGGAGGAATTACTTTTTCTCTTTGAACCAGGCAAGCAAGGTTATTTAGTGGGCCAACAAAAAAACAGGAAACGGGTATCTGATTTTTTCAGTTGCCAGAACAGGAACATGACAGTGTGGTCAGGATATTGCATCGTTAAAAAAATCTAACAATGCAGACACCAGTTTGGAGATACATCGGGAGACGCATTTGGAGACACACTAGAGCATGTAGCATCATGGCACAGGATCTTAAGAGTCGCCTTGGAACTGCTTGTCCTCAGTTATGAGTAAAAGTAGTTGCAAATTTTCAACTGCCTTCTACTGTTTGTGCCACCTACGCAAATGTTGCATGCAGACACTTGTTTCAGAACTGAGTTCCCGAGGAAAAAAAGCTTAGGACTGAGCATAGTTCCCTAGCATGGGTACAAAAGCTTTTCCAGGCAGTTCAGCTGAATTGATCACAAGCAGGGTCAGGCTCATTACATCTCGTCCCCGAGAAAATTGTCCAGAAAGTTGGCTCTTCCTTGAGTGGGTCTGCTTTGAGCCTAATTTCCATCCAGCAGTATGGGTAGAAAACAGCTTAAACTTGTGCATGCTTCAACTACCATGCTTGCAGTCGGTGTGAGAGACCCTGTCTTTTTTCCAGGCATTTCCTGGACAGGTGGATCTAGTATAGGGTAAAAATGCATTTCACTGTGTTATATTTGTTGCTCTGTTTTAAATGTACATGTAATCACACTAACATGTAATTTCACTAACAATGTAGCTTCACGTAGAGGTGCTGGCAGATAACATGTGTGTTCATGAACACACTATCTCATGGTCTTTATGCTGGCTTCTGCTAGTCTTCTGCAAAGATGGTTTGAACATCTTAGTCATTAAAATATTTGACCTAATTGTTTGGTTTTTTAAACACAAATTATTTTCCTCCCAATATTGACGTTACTAATAAATTGTTAATGAGCTCCGTTCAGTATCCCAACACTGGCTGATGAGTTTGATCAACCCAGAACTTCATAAGCTCTTTACAAAGCACAATGAAGACTTGATGGTTCCATTTCTTTTTTTTAAGGCATTGATACAACATGTTTAACACCAACCCCCAACATCCGAACGTGCCCATGAAACCTGTTATTCCTGGACCTGAGAAATTATATGCCCTAAATCAGTAGAGATGTACTATAGGATACTACTTACATGGTATCCTATAGCAGAAATTTCTGAATCAGTATAGTTACTAACAGGCTCCCAATGCAGAGAACAAAGAAGCAGGAAGTCTACAAATCCCATCTGCTCTTCTCTGATAATAAGCCTGTTGCTTTATGCTGCAATAGCTGCAGGCTGGACCTGCCTTTCAGGCAAGCCAGTAAAGAATTAATTGCAGTAATCCAGTCTGGGCTATACAAAAGATGTGTTACAATAAGGTCAGAGAACGGACAGTAATCTCCAAGTCTGGTGAGATTATTTTAAAGTGCAGTTCCAGTCTGAAAAATGACTGTGAAAGTAGGGTCATGAAAATAGAGCCACTACCATGCCAGCAGAATTCCATCTAATCCAGTATTCTGTCTTTAACAAAGGCTGATAGTAGCTTCATAGGGAAAATATCTCAGAAACAAGGAAAAGATTGAGGGATTTTCTCCAGCTTTCAGAAGTCGCCGCATCGGGACATCTGGACCGTTCCTTTTTTATAGCCACCAATGTGTAATAATATTACATTTGCTGAGCCCCATTTTTAAACCATTTAAACATTAGGACTCTACAACACCCTGTGGCAATTAGCGCTGCAATTTAATTATGTATTGTAAGAAAAACTACTTCCTATTATCTACTTTAAATCTGCTGCCTAGTAATTTAATTGGGTGTCCCTTAGTTCTGGTTTTCTGAGAAAGACAGAATGATTAATCATTCTCTATTCAGCTTCTCTTTGTCATTCATGACTATATAAAACTCAGTTACTTCTCTTCCAAGCTGACAAGCCCTAATTTATATAGCCTTGCCCTCACAGAAGTCGCGCTGAACCTCCCATTGTTGCCTATCTCCATCCATAATGAAAACTGAATTTTCTAACCCATTGTTTCCTTTCTATTAATACTCCATGTTTTCTTACGTCATGATAGCTTCGGGAAAGACTGTGACAAAAAATTCTTGTGAATCCAAATATACTCAGTTAAAGAAATCAGCTTAACCGTAGCATATTGGCTCCTTCAGAAACACTCATATATTCATGAGCATACCTTGCTTTACAGAAGCTGTATGGACTCTCCTCCAATATATCATACATATCCAGATGCCTCTATATTCTGTTACTTACTGTAATTTGGCTTGACAGAAAATCAGACTAACTGAACTGTAGTTGCCCAGAGCAGCTTTCATGTTTTTTCAAGACTGATGTCCCAGCTGATGCTTCCAATTTGTTTGGCACCAAGCCTGCTTTGAATGATAGGGTAAGTGTTTGTGAGAAGTTCAACAATGCCACACTTGAGCTGCTGTGGAGTTTTTGCATAGATACTACCTGGTCCTGGCAATTTGCTATTGTTAAATTTATACATTTGCTCTAAAATATTTGAGCAATTAAACATTTTCCTGGAGTTATAGCATGGATTCTTCATTCTCAATGTCTCTTGCAAACATTTTGACTTCCTAGCTGTTGCTAATTTTCTGCTAATTGACTTTCTCTTTTTTACATGGTTTCCTTTTTTAAACTACCACGATTCCTTCTGGCTTTTTCCTTATTGAATTAATATTAAATTGAAGTACATTGTAATCACTATTAGAATGGATTTTCTATAGGATCAAATCCAAAATTGCATCATTTTCTGTGAGCCACAGTTGCTCCAGAAAATCAGCGTTTATGGTATCCAAAGATACTGTCTGTGCATTAAGCTTAGGGTCTGCTAGTTTGTAGATCCATCTAGACAGAACGATCCATGACAGCTCTAATTTAATGGATTGTTATTTTATTTTGACTCATCAATTCTGTATCAAATCACTCTGGCTTTCAAATGCATTAATCCTTTCCCTTCCCTTCCCTCCCCTCCCCTCCCCTCCCCTTCCGTTCCCTTCCCTTATAGACAGAAAGCATCAGCCTGAATCTTACAAATCAGGATGGGTTGTTTCTTTCTAATGAGTCTTCATCGAGAACAAAGACTAATTATGCTTTCAAAGAAGCTTGAACAATTGCATTGTCTCCAGTATACAAGTATATTGGAGAGTATAATTTAGTTCCCAGAACCTTACCGATGATGAATGAGAAGGAGAAGGTAGAGGGGGAGATGTGGAGTTCAAGGTTGTTAATAAATGAGCAGATAATGTTAGAGTAAAGGTTTTGAAATAGCAGGTAGGCTGTTTGAGTGTAAAATGCTGAAGATCATAATGACAGAAGTACAGCTTCTCTCCAGGAGGCTAAAAATCCATGACACACGTTCTGCCAAGAATTCAGATTTCAGCTTGATTTGTCTTCAGGGAACAGTGGCCATTGACAGAGGAAAAATGTCTTATTTCATGATGGGATGAATATACTGGAGGGTTCAACTAATTCTGGTCTTTTTTTTTTTTTTTTTCGTTTTCTGTCACCTTTAATTTTGTCTATCTGCATATAGTTGGAGAAGCAGATTCAAGAAATTCAGCAGCTTTGCAATAAAGTGGAAAAAATTTACTATCCATGTTAGCAACTCCATCATACAGATAACTAAGTGATTTTTACAGTTTGCAAAATTTTGGTAAGTATAGGCCAACAGACTGAATGCTTTATGATACTGTAAAATGGTTTAGACGTTACCATGTTAAAAAACTAAACAGCAATATGCTTAGCATTGGTTATGCGACATATCTAGGAAAAATTAAATATCACAAAAACCCCTCAGTCCAGCAATGCATGTTTTTTGAGAAGGCACGTCTGAGCGGCACTGATACCGCATCAAAAGAGCATGGAAAGTTTGCAGTTGCTTGGAAGGTTTTTCTTGTGTCAAAGTGGGTGTGTTAAATTTTCAGATGGGGAATGGTTTCAAAAAATAAGTACCTGAACTTTCATCCAAGTTCAGTTTGATCAAGCAAAAATCTTTGCTGAATATCCAGAAATGCCCATGTAATTTATTTTTGTGATTTCTTTTTTCCCATCAGATGGGATCTAAAAAAAAGCCTACCATGCAAAAACCTGTCCTTGCACTATCTATAACCCACTCAATCACAAAAGATCCAATAAATGGCAAAGATACCTGGAGGGGAATTTAGGTACAGTTAGAAAACCTAAATCCAAACTTGTTTTCCAGACCGTCTCTTCCATATACTATATAACTTGCAGAGTACTTGAGATCTTTCCTGCAACAGATCATTAGACCGGCATAAAAACCTTCGCCATTCCTCCTGCCATGCCAGGTCTCCTGGGTCTGGGTAGTGATGGATCTATCAACCTTTCTGCCTCTGGGTCCCTTTTGTCCATTCTGGAGGTGTACAGTCAGTGTCAGACACACCTCCAAGGCTGAAGGATTGCTGCTCTATAATCAGGCCTTTCTGGGACAATCTGGAAATAAAAGAAATGTGGTACAGCGAAGGCATTTCTTGAGTACACTTGCTGGCTTGATGTAGGGCGTGTGAATTGTGGTATTACAAAAAGAGCTTATTCTTCTTAGCTAGATCTTTTCCTTGTGTTTGTTCCAATTTCATTATGAGAAGCAAAGTCCCTGCTACCTCCACTCCCCTGTTTCATTTATGTTCCTACTGGGGAGATGCTGTGTCTGATTTAGAAGGCAGGGGAGTTTTTAAGCAGTCTTAGTGATCTCCGAGTTAAAAACCAGAAACTGGAGTTCTCAAAGCTTGTGCTCTTCTCTGACTGAGTACCTGGGATGTCTCACACTAGAGTGGAAGAGGCAGAAAAAATACTGCTCCTTCCCTGCTTTCCTCCTTCAGCTTTCCACAGATGTCATTCATGTCAAAACTGGTACGCTTGCTCCCATGGAGAATTTTGTCATGAGAAAACTGGTGTTTTGCTACAAAAGGCTTTACCATTACTTTTACTTATCTGCTACTTTGGTAAACGGATAAAAGCAATGTTCAAATGCATTATCGATTGTATAAACAGATAAAAACAGTGTTCAAATCCATTATGAATCGTATACTTCTATAGATTTTCCAAATATTAGTATTTTAAATATTTGGCTGTCTGAGATTATAATGCTGCAAGTACAGTTAGCTGGATTCTCATTCTTAATTCCAAGATTTGAACTACATATGAGGATTCAAAGTTCCATGGGTGGAAACTCCCTAGAGGAACCAGAAGATAATGAAGATAGACCAATGTTTTACGGAATATTCATCTTACAGTCAACTTTGACTATTGATTTCAATGGCACCATTATTTATGGCACCACTATTACTTTTTAAATTCCTATCCCCAGTTTTCAAAATCACTGATTCTGCTTGCCTTTCATTGGCTTCTTTGCATAATGCTTTCATCTTTTTCTTAATCTTTTCTCCTTTTTCTGCTTCTTTTGGGTATTTTGACATGTGAACACTATTCCCCACCCCCCGCCCTTAGGAAAAATGGCTTGAATGCCAGAAAAACTTCGCATCCAGAAATTATTCTGTTTCTTTTTTTTTCCTGAGTAGGTAGTTCTAAAATTTTGGCTGTCCGTTGTTTTGACCACAATAGCTGTCTAAGCTCCCTAAACAGATGTCTGATGACTGCACAGCAATGCCAAGACTCAGACAAGTGCTTTTGGCATGATTATACTCAGATGCTGACTCTAACAGGACAAAACCAACCAGTTTTAAGTCTTGGCACAGGCTATGAGACTGTAGCTGTCAATTTGTAACTGACACAGTTATGAAAACTCCACAAAAAATAGTACATTTACAAGTAGCTTGCTTGGAAAGGAAGGTGAACTCTGAATTTTTCTTGAGCCACTTACACAGGCGCAGCAGTACCACCCAGAGGCCACTGCTGTGCTGGGCGCTGCACAAACAGGAGTTAGTTCCTGTCCAAAAGAGCTCAGAGACTAGAAAGGTGAAGATAACTAAGGCTTAGAAGAAGTCATCTCATGAAGACATTTCTAGTACTCTCAGATGAAAACCCCCAAACTTGCACTCCCTTACCATCCTACTCCAGCCAAATCTGAGTGCAGACTACTCCTCTAATGTTGCTGGAAAGGAACACAGCATTAACAGAGATAAACAGAGAATCATTCAGTCTGCTTTTAATCATGAATTAGACCACTTGCATGAGATGGAGAAATTCCAGGGTCTGGTCTTTGCTCCCAGGGCTGTCTCTGTATTTTCTATTCAGCAGTCATTCCTGAGGGGTCAATAGGCACACAGCTATCCTGTGGGCCATGGGCCATAAGGATCCACCCTGCACAGGTCGGGGAACATGGCAAAAACGTTAATGGGAACATCTAGTTTATTCCACACACCAGCCTGTTCCACCGTGTTACATGACTTGGTTAAAATATAGGTACGTTGGGAGAGAAATTGAACTTGGCCCTCCCACTTTCTGGGCCAGTGATCTGTTCAAAGAAGAGAACACCTTCCCCATGATTTTAAAAGGCAGTAGTTATCAGGAGATTTTTGAGGAGGTCTGATCTTAGCAGCGTGTGCCAAACATGTTTTGAGAATATCTGCAGATTCTTCTCCCTGAAATGCAAGGAATGTTTCTAAGTCCCAGTTTTACTGAAGGAGATTAGAGCTGAGTTGCTCAGACCAGGCAAAGCACAAAACACGACAGTAGGCCTTTGAAGTCAAAGAAGGAAATATCTCATGAGTTTAAGACCTCAGTGATTCTGCATCCGTTAAGCAGCTAAACAGAGCTATTTTGGTCAACAGTTTCAGACTTCGGCACATCAAACCTACCTAAGTATTAAGTGTCTTTATCCTTTGTCTTTATGGAATGAAGGATGTCTCTGCTGTTATGCTGCTGTGAAGAAAAACGAGGTGTTTTGGTGCAGCAGAAGGGAGAAAAGGAGGCTACATTTCTCTGTCGCAGTCTGATACTAACTTGACTGGAAGCTGAAACCACCTCCTGGTGTAACAGAGTAGCTACAGTGAGCAACATGCAAGTATGATCAGAAAGCAAAACCACCCAGGAAAAAGTGGATACTTTTCATTCTAAACAGGATTATGTTAAAATATCAAGGAAGGCAAGCAGAGTAGCAGAGTTCTGACCTATATATATTCTGAATAACTAAACTGAACACATGAAACTATCCCAACACGACACGCATCTCCATACCAAGGAGCAAGGAATAGAGCTGACCTACTGAATAAAAGCAAGGCCCCTTTGACGTTGACCAGTTCTTTACTAGCCTAGCTAAGGAGGCTCTGTGAAGTAACAGAGAGCATGTCTCGTCAAACTCACAGAGATGTTCATTTCAAGAGGAAGAGGATGGGAGGACAATGTTACAGATGTTTGTCACCTTGTGTCAAGCACTGCTAGGGAGAGGACGCTCAGGCTGAGCGTTCTGTAAGAACCTGCACAGGATACAACAGAATATATTAACACAGCAAAGCTGTTCTTGTGACATTCCTTGTTCTTGTAAATATCAGTAGCTTTGAAGCCATCTACGTATTTAAATGCATCAATATGTATTATATGCATTATTTCACTCCTTTTCTCTTATTGCTTGATTCTCCCCCCTGTAGAGCTATGCCCCAGCTTTGTAAAATAAAGTATCCATTACACACTGAAAAAATGGGCCTGATGAATCACAAAACCTCACATAATTTAGTACATCATCTCTCAATACAGCTTTTCTGTCTAATTTAATGCATTATTGAAGATAACGCGTTCATTAAAACAGCTGCCAGCAAACTGTTCATTTGGATTGTTTCATGGAAGCACTAGTCAAAGACAAATAAAACACCACATGCTAATGATATGCAAAAAGGACAAAAAACAATTAAGTTTTGATACATTAGTATTGAGATGTTAATATGATTTTTTTTAATGAGTACTGCCATGCTGGCTTTTATATGGTAAATATCAAGTATCACAAAACCGGTGTTTCTTTTCAGCAAACTTACAACATATAATAAAAAATAACAAAAAAACACATGGCAAAATTACCAGGGCTGTTCAGCAAGGATGAATTAATGAGCACAGAATTATTATTTATTGTTTCTTACTGCTACTTCTCTGTCAGTGAGCATTTAAGTAGCAGATATTTGGATCCAGAGTTTGCTCTTGGTCTCTAGCAGAGTGAACTAAAATCTCTCATCCCCTCAAACACTAGGAAGTCCTGGATTCTAATGTGCTGGCTCAAATGAACATCTAACATCTTCCATTGTAACTGAGCCTTAGCAATAACTGTTGGCCTCTGAACAGGACCAAATTTGTGACCCCAACATTAAGATTTCACCACTACTTTTCTCTACCTGTTGTGCAAGTCTCATCATTTCCTGGTGAAGCACAGGGTAATAACAAGTATAGTTTAACAAGAATATGTCATAAGCAAGAGACACACACCAGAAGAAATATCTATAATAGCAAACAGGTTTATTAAAGCTACTGGCATTAATTCATAAGAATTTTTCATAAAATTAACAAAACAAACTATCTACTGTTTCATGGCTCCTTTGCACATCAGTCTGAACATCCTTTAAGCCAGGCAAGACAGATTATATCATTATTCAGCTGCAGGCCCAATGGTTTAAATTACACAGACATCCATATCTCCTGTCTCCACTACTGAATGTGCAGACAAGGAGAGAAAGTTTGGCTGGGACAGCCATTCAACAGTCTAATATTAATCTATGGCTTTGGCACTTTTCACCCTTCTAAGCTCTTGCTCAGGTCCAGCAGCCTCCGAACTCTGTAACTCTGTCATGGTCATATCCAAGAAGTCCTTTTAAGCTGAGATGGAAGGGAGAAAAATCAGTTCTGAATAACCATAATCTAAACCACCTCATGGCAGAGACTAATAGTCAACACCTTTGTTTGTCCAGTAAACTACTGACTATTTATTATTTTAGGCAAATAAGGCAGGTAACTATTCAGTGTTGTGGAAACGTATTATAACAAAGCATGAACTCTTCTTTCAGTTTCTATACCTTAATACACATACACTGTCCAAAAGGAAAAAAAAATGCTTTCACTGTAGTCTCAAAGGAAGGAGTTTATCTATCTGGCCTAAGGTAGATGTCTAGAAATCTGAACTATTCACTCCACGTTCCTTTGCAAACCATGGAAAGTAAGACATACATTCAGAGCATGGTTAACATCACAGTAAAATAGATGTTTGCAATCTGACCAATTGAATCCCTTCCTAAAAATGTCTACTTCTCTATACGACTATAAAGACAGAATAGATCAAGTAACTTAGAAGTAGATGTCTACAATATAGATGTTTAAATTTAGGCAAGATGAATCCATCCAAGGTGTTTAGACAGTCAGCTTAATAAAGTAGGAAAGATAAATACAACAACATAATGTCATGCAACGTATGTATTTCATGATTTCATGGCAACTATTAAGTGTGCACTTCTTAAAACAAATGGTAGTACAATAGTTACCAGAATTACAAACATGGAGTGTTAATTAAAACACTCTAACAATTTTTGTCTAGAATCCCTCTGCAGTAATAGAGATGCATTTTCCAAAGATGATTTGTTCCATCTTGAAGTTATCATTTAAGTTACTTGGGAAGAATCTTCCTCTGGAGATTGATGTCTCTCCTCAAAGATACAGAGTGAACCCACCCCACTCTGTATGAAAACAGTAGTTTAAACTGAATAGCTGACTTTTAAATGACTAATCTTTGATGAGATTAATCCCATTCATGCTATATAAAGATAACAGATCTTTATATCTGAGGAGATGTGTTTTCAGTAAAAATACAGCCCCTTCAAAACATATGTGTAGGTATGTCCTGCTGTTCATAAAATTTCAATAAATTATCATTAGTTTTACATACAGTTTAGCAGTTTCACAGATCTGATGAATATACTGAACAATATCTTGTTTTGCTTCCTGGAATGTGTGTATGAAAAGGCATCTAAATTCTTATGAAATTAATTCCATTGGGAACCATGCTGTAGGACTGCATTTAGAGTATTTGTTCCTAGCAATAAAAATTAATCGTTTTCCATAGTAGTTTGAATTAACAGGTCAATACACTTAAGTAAACACTAGTGGAACTTCTTTATCATGCTTTCTGTATGTCAAAATTAGTAGATCCATTTTTCTGCAAGAGAGAAAAGATTGATCAGAAATGCCAAGCAAATCAGTATTCTCTAAATGCCACACAAGGAAAATTTATATCAACTTATTTTTTTTTAGAAAATCTACTGAAGTCTGACTGTCCCATCTTGTAATTTGCTGAAATAGGATATGCCAATTTATTATGCTTAATATACAGACCCTTGGTATGTCTTTCTACAGTTTTATAACTGTCACAATGCCGTATTAATTTTGTAATCTGATTAATTGTAAAATTTACTTTTCCCATCAAATTTTGTGATGGCATAATAACACAAAGTATTTTAACAAAACAAATTGATTAATATAATTTTAGTTAACATGATCTTATCTCAGATGTACATAGATGAACACCAGTTTATCAGAACATTTAATCTACGTTTCCATTTGTCTTTATTTGGTACAGAGGTACCAAATTGGTACTGATTGGTTGGTACTGGTTTATAGTATTATGAATTAATAATTGCCATGAACAGAGAAGACTTAAAATCTAGCAACTTCTAGAAAAATTAATAAAAACATCATTCTTCACTGCCTTGCACATTTGTTTACTCACTATGCTCCTCACAGAGGTAAGAATGGTACTGACAGTATAATGTTTTCATCATGATTTAATAGATTTTGTGTCTTCTCTTTATTGGTCACAATGACTACATTAGGTGAAAATACCTCTGAACCCAGGCTTATTCATTTCAATGGAACAACCTGATTCTCACATGGCCTTGCAATTTATTCTTGTCACTTTCAGGGTAGGATGCCATTGCCTCACTGTAGGTGCCTCTGTTGGCTGCACAGGTAGGACTTTACAGATTACAGCGAGACCTTAAGAGATCTTCCTCACAGGTACAGAATAATTATTGTGTCTAGAACCTGGGGTTGGATATCATCCTAAGCAACCCAGTCTTACTGAATGAAATACTTTGAAAAGGTGTAAGTACACAGAAATGAGCAAAAGCAATAGCTGTGTTGTAATATATTGAAGTTATTTGAATGAAGTTTTCTACATTGTTTTTCTTATGTTCAGTATAATACATTTTGCATCTTACCTTTGACTTTGGAATAGCAAGGCTCACAATGCACGGTTTGTCTGTAAATCCAAATGCTGTCTCCTGCTTTCAGATCTTCCAGTGGTCTTTTACATACTTCACACTTCAACACACAAGTAAAAGTAACAAGAAAAATTAAAATTAAACCCTTCTCTAATATTCATTCCCAGCATGATGTCTTTGAGGAAGTAAGCAACCCCAGACCAGAATAGAGGTTATGAGTGCTGCAATATCATCAAATCTGAACTCTGAAAGAGTAGTTTTAATGAACAGTAAATTAGGCATCTGAATATCTCACCTTTAGACATCTAAAAATCAGATATCTAAGTCTCAACTGGTTCCCTAGGTTCTTGTTGTACTCACCAACCCCTTCCTTCCCCCAGACATTTCCAAAGGGTACTTTCTCTGTCTTAATTTAGAAATTTATTCTAAAATAAAATGAATCACCCTTTTGAGATCCTTTTGTTTCTTCATTGAGTAAAGGAAGCATGATCAGACTTAATCATCCAACTCAGAGCAGATCTTAAAGAATCTAACCCTGCTTATTTCAAAATACTTTGTGATACTTTATCTTAACCATTAACTATGTCTCCCATTATTGCAGAATCTGGACACTGCTTTCACAAATGTCTCAAAAAAGCTAATTTTTGAGATAGAGAACATTGCCTATGTTTAACATATGAAAATACACAGATACACACAGAGGTTGACTTCCCAAGATCACAAGGAAAGCCTACAGTGGATCAAGGAGCAAAGTAAGTCAATCTATAAACCAGAATCTTGACACTTAGATCATCGGGTTTTTTGCAATCTAATAAAAGAATAGCAAATTCTGGTTTCTTTGGATATTTTATCCTCTGATAAGTGAAAATCAGCATTACATTTATCCTCTGATAAGTGAAAATCAGTGCAATTCAGTAACCGAATTGCCAGGCATCCCAGAAAGGCTGTAAGCCTTTCCATAATTTTCACGATGGCTGTCTATTCAGATAAATTTGGACTGAAAATCTTTATTAAAATAAAAAATTAACAGTCTTACCCAGAACATCCCTTTGCAGCTAAATGAATAAAGAAATTGTTTGATGTCAACACCATGGACTTAAAGGCACTGTGAATTATTAGATCCAGGATCCAGACAATATGCAATTGCCTTATGTTACACATGCTCACTAGGGCTAGTATGAAATTGCAACTGAGCACTCAGTATTGATTAGTATAACATGCTAGAGTAGTAGAGAACTTTTTTCAGTTTTACATAACTCTGTTTTTTCTATATCTTTTCTACATAAGCTGTTAGTATTAAGGTACTATTAAAACAGTCTGCTCTCTTAACTCGTTTTATGTTTCCTTGTATAGATCAGCAAAAAGATGGGCATGTTTCCAAAGCTTTGATCACCAAGATTAGCTAGCATTTTTGTACAGAGAAAAAACCCTACAATTTGGATTATTTACTCAATTTTTGGTATATACCTTTACAAGGAAAAAAAGACCTTGTACTGCTGTCGGCTACATGCAAATCTCTAATGGATACAGGGTATTTGTAAGGAGATAAATGAATATTAATGAGGAAAAATTGCACTACTTAGCTAAATATATAACTAAAAGCATGAACCATGGACCTACATTAGTTGTTTAATTTTTTGCCAATGCTTTCATAAATGTGTAGTTACACAAAACTTAAGCTGAATTTTGCTGGCCAGACAGGTCCCCACTCAGGAATAGATAGCAAAAAGAATATAATTTTTAAAATAAGCTTAAATATATAACAGATAGTTCAGCCAATACCAACATGTTAACACTCCTAACTGCATAAAAAGCCCATTCCTCTTTATGTGGGTTGATCTTTCTAAAAAGAATGGAAGCAAACCAGAGCTTGTATTTACTTGCAATAATAGTATTGAGGAGGTGTTACATAGTGATTTCCATGCAAGAAATTGCATTTCTAGTGCTCACAGAGCTCAGAAAGTCCATATGAGACAAGAAACATATAACTTCATACGTGTTAAGTACAACTTTACTGCTGTATTCTGCTTCGGATTACTTTTCATGCAGTAACTAGGTAAAAGAACTGCTGTCAGAAGCAGAAGTAAAAGCTATGCAAGACTGGGCAGAAAAATGAGCTATGCTAATGCGGTGATTTTGCCGAGTATTGTTTGTTAGAACAACAAACTCTGTGTGGAGATGCAAGTAGAGCTAAGACAAATGAGGCAGAAAGAAAACAGACTAGAGGGCTGAGCACTGGTAGGCATACCCTGAGAAAATTTTAAGACCTAATTTTAGGCTGAGGCTGAGGCTTTGTAATGACAAGCAAAAAAATTTCTTCTGTGCTTTCATTCTTATTGGAAATAGGAAAAAAAATTTTACATAATTTTTAATAAATAAGACTGAGGGAAAGACATATCCAATTTCAACACTATTTTATCCTAAAGCAGAAACTATCCATAAGACCCAAATTTTAACCAAATCTTTGATGCCAGTGGGTGAAGTGATTTCACCTCTATGGCTTAAATACCTCTTACTAATGCCTTTGAGTGTGGCTTCTGCACAAGCCATGGTTTTAGATGTCACTTAATCAAGAACATCTACAAAACTTCATGAAAAAAGAAATAGAATAAAATTTTACAATATGAAGGAAGTGTAAGTAGAATATAATTCACTATATCAAACTGGAAGCATGTATAACTGAAGGCTTATAAATGTCTAGGACATTCAGGATACATTCCACTGCATCTTTTATCCTCCTTGTGGTTGCAAGAGAGAAGGAGAGGCAGGGAGAGTAGAGGAAGGGGGCGGGGGGAGAGATGGAAAGAAAGGAAGGGATTGTATAGGAGTGAGAGAGACAGACTAGTATTTCCTACATTAATCTTCTCCAGTGTCCAAGCCTTCCTCTTCTCCCAGGTGGAGAAGGCCTAAGGCCTAAATATTCTCTTATTATATGTGTAATATAATGCAGGTATTACATTCAAATTGTATTTCTTAGTAGCAGGTGAAATCTTCTTACCTTGAAGCAAGTTGAATGACAGCAAATTTGCAGGGCATCTAAGATCATTTTGGCATCTATGCCCAAGGGCTTCCTGCAGTACGTACATATATCTTTTCCAATTATACTCCTGTGTATATAATATAACATAGCTGTCAGAAAAAGAGCTACCATTGAAATCTCAAGGAGAAAATTGATAAGCTTTGTGCACTACATGGAAAAGACATTTGTATACTGTACAACGGCCATAAATGGAAAAATGTCATGTGTATATTGCCTCCATTCTACTTGACAGGTGTAATATACATGCTCCTGTGATGGGCAAATTGCTGAGCATAATTGTTAAGTAGCAAAAATACCTTGATAGAAAGAATGGTCTTCTTTGGTGAACTGAATGATTTCAAACAGTAATGAGACTGTATTAAGCAGCTGAATGTCTGGGAGCATGTACACTAAATGGAGATGAAGTGGAGGGTAATGATTTTAATGTTTTAATCACAAAAGTAAATTGGTAGTTGAATTTAAACTGCCATCATTTGATCAGTCTTATGTAGAATTCCCCTCTATGTTGCAGAAGTGCCTGAAAACATTTTTAATTTTCTGCACTGCAGACAGAAATCCTACCTTCATGGCAGTTATAGTGAACACATGTATAGAACAGCCTACCTGGTATTCATAACAATAATATTTTTAAAATTTTTCTCAGCTCTTTTTGCATTCTTATTTGACATCAATCTGTACTTTCTCTAGATACAACTGTTGGTGTTGGTTTTGCACTACAAAATCAACTCGTCTTGCTCCTTTCCACTCAATGATAAACCATTGTACTAATATTTAATCATTCCCAGAGTTCCTTATACTTACATTGGAAAGGATAAAAGTTTTTCTGATTCGGTATTTCCAAGTAATGGGACTGTCCAAATTATCTGAACTGAAAATAGTGGGCACATTTGAATTTTTTTTTCCCCCATGAGGTAAGATATTACTGATTGAGCAAATATCCTTCTTACATTTGGGAATATCTTAACTGGTGTGAAAACATAAAGTTTTTAACAGCATTGTCATGTGAACCTATTCCTCCACATCTGTACATGAGGTTGGTCATTACAGACACCATTCTTACAAAGGAAGGAAATTTTGCAGAGTAAGCAGCTGCCCGAGGTAGAAACCTACAGAATCACAAAGCCAACTCTATCACTTAAGGCATTGGCTATTGTTTCTATAGATATTTTAAAATGTCAGCTGTGACAAGCCTAACATAATATTAGGCTGCTGAACTGTGGTAATGATTTGGTGGCAAGATCCCACTGAAAGGGAGCTCTGTATGAAAAGCTGTCTGATGAGCCTAATGGTGACTTCCACTGCTCTCTTTTGTCTGAACACTTGAACGCTTATGCAAAATGTCTGTGTCCTTTGATACTCTACAATGTTATTAATGTGTACTTACCGATCAGAAGTAGAGTAAACAGTTTTGATAGTATTTCCGGTTATATTTTCTTTGTAGGCACGATATGATGATTTGCTGTGAAGCAATGAATGCATAGCAATCACTAAACAGTACTTTTTATTTTTAAAGGTTTCACTACACTGACGATAATATGCAAATTAAGCTAATGAAACATGCTTGTAAAAAAAAAATCATCATACTTGGTGATGAGTTCTTTTTCTGTATTTTCACAACCATCAAGAAAAATATATCAAATAAAAAAGCATAAATTAGAAATATAGTGTCCTTAGACTGTGTTCTGTTGTTGAATGATTCTTCAACATTTCAAAATTAAACAAGCCCATTGAGAATAATTGACATGATGGTATTGGGTTTGCCTGTGCTGATATCCCAGCCTAAATGATACGTATCAGGAAATGGTGACACATTGCATTTTTTGCCTTTTTTCCCCTTCTTTCACGAGTCCTCAAAGAGCTGTCAAACAGCCAAACAAAATTACAACATGTCCCTAGAAGTAGAGTGAGGGTCTTTATAATACAGGCTGTTCAATGTGTGATTTGTGTTCACTATAGTAACTATATTGTTCCTTGTATGAGAGTAGGAAGGAATATACTGAATTTAACTATCAGGGAAGTTAAATATTCCTTTTTTAACAGTCCCAGTTCTAGTTGCTTAACTGTCAGTTTTGTTTGCATGGAAGGGGTGAGTATTGTATGTGACAGCTGAAGAAGTCATTTTGCTATACATGGTTTGAACATTTCTGAACTGATTTAATTATCCTATTCCTCCAGAAATTCATAACGTATATGGTAATTATTACATGTTTCATATCACTCTTGAATAATGCTTAGCAATGTTAGGAACAATTTTTTATAATCGTGTATTTGCAGAACATGTCTTTTTTTAAGGGTAAGTATAACAGACTGATAACATGCATGTGTCAGATGTTACACAGCCTAGATATAGATACACTTTTCTACATACCTGTCTTTTGTAATGTGTATATGTCTTATTTGATTTCTATGCAACACCAGAAATGTATTAAAATTGCACAGTTACTGAGAAGCTTAAATGATGTTTTGTTTATGTTTCATAGAACATAACAATATGCTTATTATTTAACAGTAATGTAGCAAACCTGGGTTTGCTCATCACAGAGAAAGTATCATCTCCTTAAATGAACAGCCAGTGCTCCATTTACATTTCAGGCAAGATGAAAGTAAGCTTACTAAGTAGGAAAGCAAACTTAAGCTAAGTGATCGCCTTTCGAAGGAGTTTTTCTGGCTATTTTTGCCCTGACCAAGCCCTGACACATGTCACAGGATGGAGTATATTGATGGTGCCAGTGCCTAAAGTTTCTTGCTATAGTGAAAAGTAGCATAGGAATATCACCTCTCTGTTCCTATGAAGTACGGGCCTGTCTGTGCTTCTTTTTGTGGTTAAGCTTATTTTTCCCAAATCTTCCATTTAACTCATTGTATTTAGCTGCAGAATCTAGTGCTGAGTCAGACTGACATTTCAAATCATCTAGTTAAATCAGGGTCGAGATCAGGGCAACGTGAGGACTGTGAATTGCACACTCAACTTAATACGAGTATGTAAATGCAGCATGCCTGAAAATAACCCTATTTATCTTATAGAAAGTTGTATAGAGAAAAATACTTTCCTCAAGTGTCCTAGTGTAGAGAACAGTGTCCCTTGGATTTTAATAACTGGCTAGAGTATTATGGTTGAAATACACAAAAATATATATAATCACATCTTAAAAAAAAAAAAAATTGTACTGTATAGAACAAAAACCTATGAAGCTACAGCAAAAATATTTCTGAAGCATCAGTTTCTAGTCTTGCCAACTGAAAGTGTGAGGAAACTCAGAACCTTTTCAAATAAATGCATAGTCTGACAGCCTGACAAGACACTAAGTTAAAACTCAGCCACAATGCAGCCTGAGAACTGCATATCTGATAAAAAGTCCCTTCTTTCAGTTCATATTACCCACTCCTTTACTTGCTATGGTGTGACTTGTTTATACAGCAAACTACTCAACAATAAATACTCTGTAGAACCTATTGCATAAACCCTGAAAGAATAACCTGCAAAGACCATTCATTTAGTAAGCTTTCATGAATTAAATTGGGATTAGAGCTTCAGGTAGGGGGTATACATTTTGTCAAGTGTAAGGTAACACTGCATATTGAAGTGCTTTCTTTGCCCTGCCATTCTTGTATTATTGTCCTCTAATTTTCAAAGATAATCAGAATATTACACCTCAGAAGCTGTATGTCTGCAAAATGCTGCAAAATGCTAATTAATTTTTGTGTTGAATATTCATTTTGAGTCTTAAGATTCTATGCTGTTTGGATTTTCTTATATTCTCAGCCAATTTATGGGCTTGGCCTTCAAGGCCATGCAGAAGTTTCAGAATACACAAATTTCAACCGCAGTCCAACTTGCTACAGCAAATGTAAGAAAATGAGAGATGAAAGACCCCGTGCCCAGTCATAGTCACACCAAGGCTCAGATGTGCATAAGCTTAAGGATTGGGACATTGGCCATAGTTCCCATAAAGTACCAGACTATGACTGCTATTTTTCCTATTAGTAAGGCTCAATAGAAGATTTCTCCTCTCCCTTCCAAGTCATCAGCCTTGACTCAGGCAGTTCATGACCACTACACAGCAATACAACACCTTACATATAGGACTATGTCTTTAAACAATCCTGTCTACATTAATACTTAATCCACATAGATGGGTTGGTTGGTACTGAAGAGAGGTTTTCCTAATCCAAAAAGGTCTTTCATTCAAGAATTATATTTTTTGTTGTCATATTTCTTGAAAATACATTTTGACTGTGAAGAAAAACATATTGTTTCCTTTATTTCAATGATCTCCTGTTACCAACAGACCTGGTGTTTAGTTAGTTCTATTAAATATCCCTACATTGCATTTTTCACTCAGATTTGCAACACGTGTGCTTGTAGAGACAGAATCGAGCTAGAGCAAGAGTATTGCAAGAGAAATGGTTTTTAAAATAGTTTGTACCTGGTCAAAAAGTCAGAAACCCATGTTACAGTTTCAGTGATTGGGATAAGAGATGATACATGGGTTCAGATTCATCCCATATAGTTTTAGGAACTTAACAAGGCACTTGAGTGAAGAGTGTAACATTTTCCTTAGAGCCTCAGAAAGAAATAAGCTCCCTGAGAGCGTGGTGTATCTAACATGCAGGAAATGCCTTTTCTCTATTGATTATATAAGAATTTTGGCTTAACTGCTCTCCTAAATTTCATGCCTCAGCTACATCTCTAGAGCTACACAGTGTATGTATGTCATGTGCTCCCCACTCTGTGCATTAGAGCTATGCTTTGTGGGCTTCTATGCGTGGGATCCTGGAAGCAGAATTTGGAAGGGGGCTGGCATGATTCCAGAGACCAGTGTGAGGTTTCTAAACGTCCCTGAAATTTCTTGCATAAAGATGGTTTCTCTTAATTTTTTTCAAGAAATGGCACTTTAGACATTATGGTTCTCAATTCATTGTCCACAGTACCTGGTCTTTCTTTCACTGTCACTGGAGTAGTTTGTTTCTGGGAGATTATTTGGAGCCCTTGGAGGATTTTCATATGCTTGCTCAGTTATCCTAAAAAAAAGAAACCACACAACAAGAAGACAAACACTTTTTAGAAATCGTTTTCAGCTACACAGCTTTCAGTTACAGTTACAGCCATAAATATAGAAGCTTGGGCTAGAAACAGTAAGTAAAAGAAATTTGTCTTTTTCTTACTGTTGTTAAATTGTTGCTTGTGAAAAATAACAGAATCACTGACCTATAATGTTAAGTCCTCTAATTTATGCTGGTAAATATATTCATGTCAGAAACTTCATCTAACTTTAATTGAACTCTAGTTTCCTCAAAGTGCCCACTGAGGTTTTCAACTGTGCAGTAATGTCTCAGTGGGAGATAGCATTCTGCATTTTCTTGGCAGTATTGTATAATGTTTTATTCTTGTTTTTACTATATTTTAGTTCCAAAATTTCTTTCTTTGGATATACAACAGTTATGTTTTTATTAGAAAAGACCAGCTAAACAGATACATAGACTCTTATTTCAAAAAGCAGGATTACCATTCAAGCAAAAGAAACCTTGTCTCCTGCAGTTTTCCCTGCCACAAACATGACATGCAACCAAACATAAAAATAAACTTTGTCAGACAAATTATAGGATTTAAGAAATAAATGCTAATAATGTTTTTAATGATTTTACAAAGCAGCTCAGACAAAGGCTGTTCTTGTTTGGTTCTGCCAAAGGTTATATTCTGAAACAACTTGATGATTGTAAGCCTTAACTCTGGATGTTTGGGCTGCAGCTTGATTTATTTCAGTGAGCTTGCCAAGGTCTGAAGCTTTGCTAAACGAACCTTGCTGAGTGTTGGTCACTGTTTTATATGCATAGCATGCTGCATGAAGCAGCACCCTCTATTGTGCTTGACTCCTAATCTGGCAGGCCCCCTTTCAGAACTAAAAGAGAAACTCATTCACCGTAGATATTCAGTATATGCTTCTCTGGTCAGACTGTCAAGTGGGACTGCTAGGATAAAAATATTTTATATTAAAAAATAGCAAAACTGCTTATGTATACAGATAGCTAAGTTCTTCCTCTTCATTTAGATGTACAACTAAATGGAAGACTCAGAAAGATACCATCAGAATGGTACCTAAAAACATAATATTAACTTCACTTTAATTGACCAAAATGTGTCTTGGTTTTTGCAGATAATGAAACCTAGTAGCAGTGAAACTTTTAAACTATGAGTGCATTTACTTATATTTCTTTGAGATGCTAACAGCTGAGTTCACAAAACACCTAGATAAGCACAAAAATACTTATGAGGATCTTGTCACCAGGCATTTTCATTCACTACAAGAGATTATAGGTTTGAGTCATTGCTTATTATCAAACTACATGCAGCTATATAGTTATATTTGGTTAATCGGGCACATTTTAGAAATAATACAGATATCTTACTCAAGTTATGCAAATTCTGCTTGCTTGTATTAGGAAGTCACGTTTTCTGGTACCACACTAAACAGCTACAACTCTTGATATTGGCTCTTTAAATTTTAGAGAACTGTGAATTGAGTCTCACCGCTTTTTACTTTGGTCATCAGCAGACTTTACTTCAGTGTGATCACCAAGGTTCTCATCTCTGTGAAAGTGAGAAAGACTTCAGATTTAATCAAAATTTTTGATTTAACCTAAACATATTAAATGGGTTGAATTATTTATGTTGAAGAAGAAAAAAATTATATGCATTTCACAAGGAAGATTCCTGACTACACTGAGTATGTATCATCACAATTGTTTCATATCATAAGTGTTTAGTTAGTTATGAAGTAAGAGTTATCAGTTCAAACTTCAATATTTTTCAGTTTCTCTCCAGTGTGACACTACAAAAGAACGACAAACTACTCAAAAATGCTAAGTTTTTTATAGTATTGTAGGATTATTCAGGTTGGAATTCAGGGATCTCGGGAGGTCTCTAGTCCAACCTCCTGCTCAAAGCAGCGGCAGCTCTGAGGTCAGACCAGGTTGCTCAGGTCTTTTTCTAGTTGAGTCTTGAAAACCTCCAAGGACAGAGATGGCAACCTCTCCAGGCAACCTGCTCCACTGCTGGACAGTCCTCCTTATATCCAGTCTGAATCTCTCTTGTTTCAATTTATGACCGCTGTGTCGCATTGTGTTGCCATGCTACAGGTGAAGGGCCTGCCTACATCTTCTAAACTGAGTATGGCTCTATCATTTTAACTTGATATAACATAATTTCATTCAGTACAGGCACCAGCACCATGAGCTATGGAAATGGCTGCCAAAGTGTGTTATTTGCTTTGTTGTTATATCCAGCCCAGATTCCTCTTAAAACTGCTGTTATCTAGGGTTGCATACAATCTCTAGGACCATATGACCACATTTATCCTAGTAACTTGTAAATCACTGGCTGTGAAAAAGTTGATTTCATATAATCAATTTCATATATTAACATATGTCATCTATATAATATATTAATATAATTTTACATTAATATTTTATATTAAATGGTCTGTAATGAAAAATAATAATGTTATCCATCAAAGAATTGTTTAAGACTAAAAAAAGGCCACACTGGTTCTCATTTGAAAATGAATAATGATACTACGAAAAAAGAGGATTTTTAAAATTTATTTATGATACTCCTCTTTTCTATTTAAAGGACAATTTTTAGTTTGACAGAGCATTTCACATTAATTTAAAGAACTTTGATGGTCATGCACTGACTATTTAGAGTTCCAATAAGATAAAGTCAAGTACTACCTGTGTTTCTTCCACCCTGAATTATTTATATTTACTATCCTGTATTTAATGAGGAATTTTAAAAAGTTAAAATCTATGGATTAAATCAAATAAAAATATTAAATTTGTCTCCTCTAATGATTCTTACAGAACAGAACCTATTAATACTAATATCCAACAAACCACAAACATTTTATAAGTATATAAGGGAACTTGCCTCTTATTTTTCTGACCAGCAGTATTTATTTCAGTAAAATCCTCAAGGTCTTTTCCTCTGAAACAACAAAAAAATACAACTGTTAAAATATTCCCCCTATCTGGGAAGAGGTAAAGTGTAGTAAAAGAAAGAAATGTATTTATGCACACATTTAAAAGGAAAAAAGTAAATTGTTAGTTAATTTTATGTTCAAAATTTGCGAACACTTATGTTATTGACCATAATAAGAAAATACGTTTACAATTTTTCACTAGCAGGGTAAAGTTCTGCACAATTAAATAAAAAATATTATCCAGTACAGCCAAGAAAATAAAAAGGCTTTGCTTAATCATACCAATGCCGTAGTTTAAGACTGTTCTTTGCCAGTGAAGATAGTGAAGGAGAAACATGAACTTTCAAAGAACTTAGTATTAAATTACAGGCTTCAAGCAGTTTAATCCTTGTTTGCATCATTAATTTGCAAAAAATATGTTTTTATTTAAACTAAGAAATTTCTACTTCTTTAGACGACATCTAAAAATATGTCCAAATGTCCACATATTTTTCCTTCTGGAATGACAAGAAATTACCTCCATGTGTCATCATAGTTAACAAATAAAGCATTGATTATGTCTGTATTTATACTGAAAATATAAGCATTCAAAGACTTACAAAGTTTACATATAAGGAAACATTTTTTTAATTTCATAAATACAATTAAACTAGTGGCTAGTTTTCCCTCTGGATTTTTTTTTTTAAATTATTTTAAAATGGTTCAGTGAATTAGAGAATGGAATAACCTATGAAAAGCACTCTAACTCATGTAAAAAACTCTGATTCTCTTTAGGTAGAAGTAGGGAGCAAAAGCAAAAGGCTACGTTAGCTCTGTGAAACTGATAACTTGGTCACTTTAATCCATGATAGGCTTATTAATCTTAAAACTTTGGATGTCTCCTAAAATTCAGTAGTGTCTCAAAGTCTTGGACTCTATCCTAATAAATTCTCTGTGAATTAAAATTTGCAAAAAAATCATACTCACAGGTTAGTGCTAAGTGTACAAATATATTAATATGTATGCATATATGTGAGATCATCTACTGTAAAATAGATGATTACATGTTGGCAACATTTATGTGCTGCTACTGTTTAGAACATCATTCTTGAAGTTATCATCTGTAGAATTTCGGTGTTAGGTGTCACAAATATTACATAGCTCTTACTAGCACAGTACCCTTGCAGTTCCTCCCTTTCTGTGTCCTGAAGGGCTGCTTACAGACCACAAGATACTTGGCCTGAAACACACTGAACTGATGTGCTGTTCAAAAAAGTAAGTTCAAGCTGTTCTTTATGGATCACTGCCCTTGCTGACTGAAATGCTTTGTTACACCCTGTTGGGGCAATACTTATTATCCGTGAGTTCTACAATATTTTGTTTAATGCCCCTTCTCTAACTATATTAAAATATTTCTTTAATAGTTTTATTGAGGAAGCATATAAGGCATGTATGGAAGCTTGCCATAGATATTACTTGTTCAGCTGATAGTGCACATGCCAGTTAATTAATCTGTATTTTTATATTCATCATTCTGTATAAAGAATGCTACTTATTAATCTATAACCATTTTACAGATTTGCAACATTACCTTTCCTGACATTCTCATAGTTACAAACTACTCACTGCCTTAGAAAAGCAGGGCCTGAGAAGCTTTGAAGACTTACTCCTTGTCACTTGTGAAAGAACTTGTATTCACTTTGATGAGGTTATCGAGATCTTGGTTCCTTTAGAGACAGAACAAAAACCAGATCAAATCACAATTAGTATAGCCAGCTGTCAATTAGCCAAATTAAATACTCACTTAAAAAGAAATTGTAATTGACACATTCTTTATGAAAGACAAAATTAAACTGATTAAAAGTTCAAAGCATACATCATTTTAGTAATTCAAAGATATTCATAGACACAGACATATGCCCCCCATTTGCACATAAGCACACACTCTTCCTGGAATAAGAGGACCAAATTACGTTTTGGAAACAAGTTATACCTAATGCTTATGTCAAAAAGGATAATTCCTGCTGAACATGCATCATGGACAACTTCAAAGAGTGCCTGACCTCTAACACGCTATGATATAACAAAAATCTTTACCAGATAATACAATCAGCCAAGTATTCCTGATATGTGCATGAACAATTTCTTACCTAAAAACTAATTATGGACTAAGTCTTTCTGGCTAAATCAGTCAAAAAGTCCATTAGTCTATTTGGTAGGCTATCTAGATCAGCTCCTTCCCAATTAAACTCTTCCTTCTCACAAGAAATTTCATGTTTAAACTGAGGGATGCTGAGAACTAGTTACATCCACTGATTCTTGAACTTCCGTAAAAGAGACAGGATGTGATTTACAATTATTATTTGATGTAAGAAAAAAAAATTCTTCCTTGAATTAGATCTTGTTGGTTAATTAATTTTCTTTTTTCAATACACTAACATTAAACTTACAATATATATTAATGTAACATAACTATTAAAAATAGAAATGTAAATTAATGTCTTTTATACTCTTTGAATGGAACATTTAGTAGTATCAAGTCAAAATATGGGGTGTTGTTTTGACTGCCTTTATTTCTCTTCAAAGGATTGCACTGGTGTTAATGTTTCTATAAAACACTTCATTTCTGTGAAAATGCATTTTCCAGCTGCAAACTCCTCTACTGAAAAACTTTCAGCAACTTTACCTAAAAAGTTACCATCTAGTAACCTTAACTCACTACAAAAAATTGAAAAATTGACTCCTCAAAAGAAAGCAATGGGAAAAGAGTGATGCCCATGATGGCATGACAGTGCCCCCACTGTACGACCTGTTCTATAATGTGGTAGTCGACAATCATAGACTCATAGAATGGTTTGGGTTGGAAGGCACCTTAAAGATCATCTAGTTCCAACCCCCCTGCCATGGGCAGGGACACCTTCCACTAGATCAGATTGCTCAAAGCACCATCCAACCTGGCCTTGAACACTTCCAGGCATGGGGCACCCACAACCTCTCTGGGCAACCTGTTCCAGTGCCTCACCACCCTCACAGTAAAGAACTTCTTCCTTACATCTAATCTAAATCTATGTTCTTTCAGTTTAAAGCCATTACCCCTTGTCCTATCACTACATGCCCGTGTAAAAAGTCCCTCTCCAGCTTTCCTGTAGGCCCCCTGTAGGTACTGGAAGGCTGCTACAAGGTCTCCCTGGAGCCTTGTCTTCTCCAGGCTGTATAACCCCAACTATCTCAGCCTTTCCTCATAGGAGAGGTGCTCCAGCCCTCTGATCATCTTTGTGGCCCTCCTCTGGACTCGCTCCAGCAGGTCCATGTCCTTCTTATGTTGAGGGCCCCAGAGCTGAATGTAGTACTCCAGGTGGGGTCTCACGAGAGCAGAGCAGAGGGGCAGAATCACCTCCCTCGACCTACTGGTCATGCTTCTTTTGATGCAGCCCAGGATGCTATTGGCTTTCTGGGCCGCAAGCGCGCATTGCTGGCTCATATTCAGGTTTTCATCCACTAATACCCCAAGTCCTTCTCTGCAGGGCTGCTCTCAATCCACTCATCACGGAGCCTGTATTTGTGCTTGGGATTGCTCCGACCCATGTGCAAGACCTTGCACTTGGCCTTGTTGAATTTCATGAGGTCCACACAGGCCCACCTCTCAAGCCTGTCAAGGGCTCTCTGGATGAAATCCCTTCCCTCCAGTGTGTCGACCGCGCCACACAGCTTGGTGTCATCGGCAAACTTGCTGAGGGTGCACTCAATCCCACCATCCATGTCGCCAACAAAGATGTTAAACAGCGCCGGTCCCAATACTGACACCTGAGGAGTGCCACTCGTCACTGCTCTCCACTTGGACATTGAGCCGTTGACCGCAACTCCAACCAGCCAATTCCTTATCGACCGAGTGGTCCATCTGTCAAATCCATGTCTCTCCAATTTAGAGACAAGAATGTTGTGCGGGACAGTGTCAAATGCTTTGCACAACTCCAGGTAGATGAAGTCCGTTGCTCTTCCCTTATCCACCAGTGCTGTAACCCTGTCGTAGAAGGCCACCAAATTTGTCAGGCATGATTTGCCCTTAGTGAAGCCATGTTGTCTGTCAGCAATCACCTCCTTATTTTCCATGTGCCTTAGCATAGTTTCCAGGAGGATCTGCTCCATGATCTTGCCAGGCAAGTGATATGTCTCATTACTGACATTTCATTCTGAACAGTTCTTTCATGAAACAACATCTCAGTGAAAGATAAAGACAGCCTTTTCAGATTTCTTCTTGGTCATATTTGTCAGCTTTGGGGCTCCCTTTGATGAGATTATCAAGATCTCCATTTGTTTAGGAATGAAACAAAACCAGTTCAATGCACGGGAGTCTACTGCCATTTAGCTAGAATTCCATACCAGTCATTAATAAATCTACATATTATATACTTTTGCAAATTCTTTTTATATTATCACAGTTTTCACACTTTTCAGAGTTTTCCTTCAGAAGCTGGAGTCTTGCAGTTATCCAAAAATATCCTTTCCTTTATGAACTGGATGGCAAATTGCTTCCTCAGTATTTGGAGGCAGCAACACTAAAATGGTAAGTCTAAGACCTCAGGTAATTACTTTGTTAACTTATATTTTTACAATTTTTATTAAGAAAAAACCTCCAGCTGTGCATGTGTCTGGCTTGAGTAAAATATATATTATTATTTTTGTCTCCTGCATCCTCCATTCTTTTATGTTCCTAGAGGTATTTAAAATATGCATCTCAAGTCTTCTATAAAGCCTACTGAAGCTTTGCAATTGCAGCTACCTCAATTATGACCTTTATGTGCTATGCAACCCTCACGTATGTATCAGCCTCAGTGTTGCATATTCACCCAAAACATAGAAAGCAGGAGATTTGGGACTCCTGTTCATTCTGGCTGCAATCATGGGATTATATGCAGTTTACTCAGCAGGGTTATCAGTAGCCTTTCTGCTTACTTCTGCTGACTTTCACAGCGTGGAGCAACAGAAAGGCTGTGACAGTAGCAAAGCTGTGCCCTGCAGGCCAGTACACTCCTATGTCTGATTTTCAAATGAATATAAGCATTTGGAGAACCAAATTCCAATACGCTTTTTATGAGACTTAGCTCAGTAAAACAGATATGTTTGAAATTTTTACTCACAGTATAGATATAAAATATTCTATTCACTTTTTTTCAATATTCAGTTTCATATTTTTTAACAATTCCTGGGGTTCTTCTTTCAGAATCAGATAAATTAATTGAAGACACCTTCCTATAAAAATAATCAAATACAATGCAGATAAAATATGGTCCCACCACAAGGCCCAAGTACTAGAAATTTTTGTGTTAATCTTTGTAAGAAAAGCTAAAATATCTTAGTGTTTTTGTATCAAATGCTACATAACTGAATTAATAATGCTATAGAAATTGATTGTAGAACACTGGGAAGTTATATCACTTATATACTTGTTCTTGTTGTAGGTAACATTTTTCTGTCAACAGGGAAGGAAGAAACTCCCTCAAGATCAGCAGGAAAGATTCGCGCTTTAAAACACAATCTTTTTAAGCTTTCACATGTATTTTAACACTCTTCCCAGGTAACTTCAGATTTGCTTTACCTTAAATTGCTCTGTTCACTTTGCACAGAGTTTTCAAACAAAAAAAAGAGGGGTTATCTAAAATAGTTCAACCTTGACCTAGTGCTTATTTGGAAATCATGAAAAAAAAAATTTACAAACTTCCAATAATTTAGGAATCATTCCTTCAGAAATGTGTTTACTGGCCCATATAAATGCTTGGTGCAACTCAGGGGATAGATGAGTTTGTTCCCTTCTGTAGACTTTAAATCATCATGGCTTTGCAGCCAACAGCATTTTTTTACTTCCACGTACAATATTTTCAGTGCTTTGAGCATCCCAGTGCACTGACTGGCTTGCAAGGAAGATTTTACTTGCTGTCCAAAGGGATAGTAACAAAAGTAATAAAAGTCTAGGCTGCATGTGCACTCTTTGTCAACTAGCAGCCTGATTTATAGAACGCCAACACCGAAGAGTGCTAATAAGTGAACAGAAACAGTTGGAGCTGCAGATTACAGCATAAAAATACATGCTGACCTGTTCAGCTACGCTTTATGGTTCCTATGGAACAAAACTTCTGTAAAACATAACCCTTAGAAGATATTAATTTATTGCACTGGTAACACTTCTTGAACTTTCACCCTCATGAAACATCTGCTTGACATGGCTGCAGCATGTAATCAGGGCTGACGTCTTGCAAGTTCTTTGCCTTGAGGTGGCTGGCTAGTGCAAAGGAGAGGTCATAGAATATGCAACTTCAAGCTACTCGTTCAAGCATAGTTCAGGTTATTAGCAACTAAAGTTAAAGTTTGAGAGCTGTTATTTATAAAAGGATAAATTGTAAAGTAGGGCAAGCTGCAGGACATAGTGGCTAAGTCAGAATTTATCTGATTAGGTTCAGGGCATACTTTTGCTGATTTTTTTAATCTCTCGTTGTTAGCAAAGCTACATTTACTTTAGCAATAGCACACAGTGGGCCCCAGTGTTGATATCATCATGTAACCCAGTCTCACATTAAAAATTAGGGTGGATGTGCAATACAGAGCCTAAACAGAATTTCAGTTTAGGTTTCATTTGAGAGTTGTTAGCATGCTAAAAATCAGCAATACAGTTTATACCTTTTCTAATACTTCTAAAAGAGATGTCAAGTATTAAAGTGGGGAAGAGACTGACCTATATATTCATACATTAAAGAAGCTCCTTGAATATCAGAATATCAGATGCAGTGAAAGGCTGTTGTGGAGAAGTCTTTCCAGTTGCAGGTATAACTGTCATTTGCAAAAATAAACTATTTCAGTGTCCAAGGCTGGCTGAATTGAATTCATACTTCTTAAATTTGTTAACAATTTTTTAAAATATAAATGATGATGGAAAACAGCAGCATAAAATTTCTGCACAAAGCAGTTTAGACAAACTTGGGAAAATATCTTTCAAATATGGTAGGTGGCTTGTAATAGATGCTGATATTTTTCATAGGTTGTTCCAAAGGATACCACCTCCAAGCATAGTATTTTCAGAGACAGCCATTACATCACTGTGAACATTCTGCCTAGGGTGAGTGTTTTTCAAAATGAATGAGAATGAGGTATGTAAGACAGCCTGCCAGGAGGAGAATATATAGTTTGTTCGTAAATTCAAGAAGATGAAATATTTTAATACAGCCACAGGACATGACTGGAAATTTTAGGAGCACCTAACTCAAGATAACAAATACATATTTTTGTATTCTGTATAAAAATACTTGGAACAGCAGTATAGAGGATTTTGTATTGCATTTCATACAAAAGGACCAAGTATTGAAAAAATTAATGAATTTTTTATAAAATAAAAACATTAAGACTTAGATTAAGACCTAGATATGCTTGTTATCATCACTGAAGGATGGAAGAGAATTCTGTTGATTCATTTACTTTTCCCTTTGTAAGTGACTACCTCCAGAAAAAAGTCTATTCTGCCTTTAACATCCCCTTGCAGAAAAATGCTTAAAATAGCACCATGACTCTATGAGAAAGCCCCACTCTGAAGTGCAGAAAAACCTATGTGCAACTGGGCCACTGTGGGCCTTATGCTATAAACTTGTTGACAATGAATTTTACTGCTGCTGTCTGCTATTTTGCCTCTAGCTGCTTGTGTAAAATAGGATTAGAAATTTGACAACTAATGAAGAGAGTCCAGCAGAATAAAAGGCTAGCAAAGAAGATAAGTAAAGTAGGTTTAAAAAAAGCTGTCAAGGCAGGCTGCATGCAAAATTTACGGCTTAGTTTAACCAGATACTCCTATCCTGCCATACCTGGGACCCTTATGCCTCTCAGACACAAACAAAAAGGGAAATTATTTAGGGCTTGTGTGACAAGCTCTCCAGAAATTTGCTAAATTTCAAAGCTTAATATCTCTGACCCTGAATCGATATCAGCAAATGTTCTTTCATTTACAGAACAATTCTCTTTTGTGTTATGTCATTTTATTAATGTTAGGTATCTAATGTCTTCTTTGATTTAATGTACAAAAGACCTATTGACATGTTCAGTAAGTAATCTTTAAAGGTATAAAAATGAATGTATGATGTAATCACAAAGCATGATTTTTTTCCTTTTATGCTCTGTATTAAAAACTTAGAGAAATTGAGTTGTCTACATTTTGCTTTGACTTTCAGTCTGCATTTGATTTCTGACTCAGTTCACTTGAGATAAAGATCTAATACTTTTCAGTCCTGCTCTGTGAAATATGTTTGTGAATCATCTCACTTATTTTGGTGGATAATAGTTCTGTAATTCTGGTTTAACTTGTGACAAGTCAGATCACCATCAAAAAGGAAAACACAAATGAATCCCATCCAGGCATTCGAGCACAGCTAATAGTTTTTGTTTTTGTTTTTTGTCTTGAAAAGATTCAGATAAAGTTTCAAATGGCATAGAAACAGGAAGCGTGAACCATGCCTACAAAAGAGCTTTAGTGATGTCATTAGTTGTTTGATGAAAGCAATGAAAACCTTTCTAATGTTGTGTGTATTTGCAAATTCTGAAGGCAATGAAGAAAACAATCAACAAAAATAGATTTTAAAAAATTTGATCACATTTTTCTGACTGTCCTTATGCTGAGGTCAAATTGAAGTTGATCCTGGACATGTGTGGGAAAGAGAGTGAGAAATGAAATTTTAAACAGACCCCAGCCATGCTCTTGAACCTCAAGTATCAGGCAGGAGAGTATGTGACCACAACTCCCTAGTCATTCAGTGAATGCTTACTTAACCTGTAAAAGTCTTGCTGAGCCCATTTCTAGTTCCAGATGTTCCCTAATTCCTGAAAGCATTCTTGCCTTGTTACCTAGAATTTCATCATCCCTCTTTGCTCATACATAAACAGTTCACATAATACCCAAGCGCCAATATTGTAGGTGTTGTTTTATGGACCAGAAAACTGAAGGACCACACAAATTTCAGAAGACTTGCTGTAATGTCTTTAATCAGTGGGGCACTTCATGTCAAATCCCAGGATACTCAGTGAGGTTTCAGATCTACTCACTCTGTCATCATCATCAGCAGCAGCAGCAATTCAGAGGCAGATCTATTAAAGGAGTCATACACAGTATTTTTAATAGATCTCCATCTGTTTTCTGATTAAAAGCCCTGAGCAGGATTATAAAAACTACTGAGGTGACTCCCTATTTCTAATAGATGATATTATAAGATACATATAGTATTTCTAAATGTGATACCAAACAAGTTGCATCTGTTGTCCTTTCTTCAGTGATCTCTCCCAGTTGACCTCCTACAAAGCATTCTGATCAACAGCTTCTTCTGACATGATGGAATATGCAAAGACCACACTAACCAAGTCTGGCTAAAACCTTAAGGGCATCTTCTGACCCAGAAGAAGACAGAAACAACCAATTGCCAACTGGACCTTCCAAATCTGAACTGAAAGAGTTGGTCTAGAGTATATTAAGTATGTCAGACACCTCACTGGATAAAGCTTAACATCATGGGCCCAGATGAATTTTGATCTGCCATCCATGGCTGCTTTACTGTCCCTATATCAGACTTTGTCATGTATAACTGAGAATGAATAAAGAAGTTCTTTGAGAAAAGAGTGGCATTTATTCTGAAGCAGGGTGCATTTCCTTCCACACTGCTATGCTCACTAATCAGTGCCAGGAGCCCTCATTCAGACCTTTCATCAGTAACAGCCGAGGATGAGGGAACAGAAGAGGTCTGCAGTCAGCTGTGAAAGCCAATTTATACTGTGCCAAAACCAGTGTAATGCTTAGCCCAGAGGATTTGGGAGTTAAATACAGAGGAAGAAGCTGTTGATCAGAATGTTTTATAGGAGGTGGACTGGGAAAGATCACTGAAAAAAGGACAACAACTTATTCAGTTTTGCTTGGAGGATATGTATGACCCTGTAAACACTGTATTAACTTTTCCATTAGGAATAATGGGCGTGGATCTTTTCACATAAGCTCTGCAACAGCAAATCATTTATATCATCATGCAGAAAAGCTGTAAACCAGCATTCCACTGAATGCTGAATCTGTCAGAATTGGGAGGCAGAAGGTCCCTGTCACTAGCAAGTGCTGTCTGCTGAAATGCAAAAATGTATCGTCAAAAAGGACTGTATTAATTTGTACTATCAAAAACAATTTAGAAAGTGTAAAGCCACTTCACTTTACCATAAAGAAAAAATTGTCATTGCAGCCAAAGCAAGATCTGGCTGCAGTTACCACTACTGAATCATGGGTATGCCTACATGAATTCTGTTTTAGTATCCTTGCTTCCAACATTTTTCGAGTAACACAAGTGTCCTCCAGAACATTTTAGAGGTCTCCTGAAGGTCTTACTAAAAAGTGAAAGCAAATTAAAAAGACATCACTATGGAAAAGTCACACAGGAATACCTGGTGTGGGAGTCATGCCTTCTAATTTTGGTCATCTAAACTTTAGTCCAACCTAAGATAATTCTCTAGGATGTTTCTAGTGGCTGTTTGGAATTGCTGGTCTCTCTCCATAGACCAGATTTCTCTTTTTCATGTAATGGGAACACATAATTGGCCAATGCCTCAAAATGCACCTACATGTTCTCTCAGTTTTGTGTTCTTTGCAGCTCTAGAACAATAGAAGTTTTATCAATAAATGTTCATTTAGGACACCTGACATGATGATTTTCATTCCATTGGTTTGGAAAATTCCAAGTCGATATCAATTTACTCACATTTTACAACTAATTTGAAAAAAATCTGTATCATCTTATTTTTTCCACTCTTCAAAGTTGCTAAATGTTGATAGACACAGAAAAATGTGTCCTTGTTACAAGAGAAAGTTTAAGTACAGGTAATTAATGTGTTGTTCTTTCACAATCTTTTATAATGAAAACTGGCAACACGTCTTGGGTCAAATGGGAATATCATTAAAAAGGAGCATACTGCAAACATATTTACAGCATTGTCTAAATTTGCTACTGTCTGACAGGAGTAATTATAGTGAATTACCCTGTACAGTATAGGACAACCCTGTACAGATCTAATATTCAGTGTACTGTACTTTGTACAAAATAAAATGCTAAAGAGCCAAGAATATAGTATCTGCTTAAATTATGTCAGAAAAACATGCTAGTTCCTTGTTTCTTTTCCCTAGAAATTGCCTCTCTCACCCACATGCATACAAATACACAGCTGAAACATTTTCTTCAACCTAACTGTGCTGTTGATGGCATACCAAAAAGACATGCTTAGGTAAAAGTTTCTACAATATGCCCTGTGCCCCTACAGACTAATAGGCATTCACTGGTAGCAGACAATCTCACTACAGATGCTCAAAGAGCTGAGTGAGATCTCTCTGTAAGTTCTTATACAGCCCCTATTACTATCACCTCAAAAGCTTCTCCTCAAGTATGTCCAACACAAATTCTGATATATCTATGCAAAATAAAAGATAAATTCATTACTTCTACAATTTATGAACTCTTGGAAATATGGCTTTTTGATTACTCTGCATCTTTTGGTGGTAATACCTTTGTTACTATACTGGTAAATGTAGCCTACTGTGCCAAATAGTGTTACTTTCTGTATAGATCATATGCAAGGAAGCAGCGTAGTTGAATACAAGTGAACACCATATAAAAGCATTTTATAGAAATACACATTTTTGCATCCTAACTATAATCATTAATGAAAGATTGACTAAAGCTGTGTTAAACACTCTCAGGATGGTGGAGGTGGTTTAACAAGATTGCCCACAGAACATGGTTCTTTAAAAAATGCAGTTTTTTAAACATCTGCATTTAATGGTTGCTACAATTCTGTAAGCGAAAAATGCAGAGTGAGAAACTTGGATCTCCACTGAAATGGAAATAAAACACAAAAACAACTTGATAAGCAATGAATAAAAGACCCATTGAGTAAATCAGAAAAATGTCTCTGTATGTATTCAGTGCAGTGCTCATATGCTGCTGCCTTTGTAAGATACCAAGAGACCTGATTTGAGGATGACCTATTATGCTCTGAAAAATACACAATTATCAGACAGTGGTTATCTTTACTTTTTATGGATCCTAGCCTACTTATGTTGTCTAGGGTACCTATAGATGCCTTAACTAATCATGAGATGCCTGTTCCATTCTGTTAATCATATCCAAAAGGTGGAGGTCCATATGTCCATGCCTGCAGATATGCTATATATATTATTGTACACTCTATGTTTTAAGATGGATGCCACGTCTAACTGTTGTACTTGAAAACAATGCAAAAATTGCTTTTTATGTTAACAGTGTTAGGCCTTGCATGGAACAGTATACAATGAAGCTTACGCTTTTAGCCAAAAGAGATAGTATCTGACATCCATTTTGGGTAAATCCCTTCCAAAAGATTTTCCTTGTATCACTGACCAGTTTGATAGAAAACCAATTGCCATTTTCCACTTAATGAATTTATGGATTATAATGAATTATCCACTTAATTAATGAAATTAATTCATTATTCCTTTAACATCCCTATCAGAATCCTGAGTGAAAGACAAATAATCAATTAAGTATGACTTTAAAAAGTGTGACCTGAAAATCTTTCCATTCTAAGTACAAATATAGGAAATTAAAGGATGTAAGATAAAATATTATTCTAATAAATGGCAGTGTTACTAGAAATACTTTTCATGTAACTGTTGACTTCCCCTGTGTGGCACAATCATTTTTGCCAAAAGTGTAGTATTTATATGAGATCTTTAATAGAAAAAAGACACGTCTGCTGACAGCTGCTCAATGCATTTTTGGTTAGCATAAATTTAACAAAAATCTGTAGTTTTGTGAAGCTAACACATCAGCAGCAGATGGATGACATCTGAAGCACCAGCCAAATGTAAAGGAATTATAGCAGGAGTAGAGAGGGCTGAATTTTGCCCACTAAGATTACAAGCTACTTATAGTTTATATACTGACATAAATAGCTGTAGCAGCACAATGTTACCATAGAAACTTGTAGACCAGTAAAATATTCCTCCAGCTCTCCACCAATGGAGGGACAGGAATACAAAGCTTGATATGGTAATGAGAGCCACCAGGGGATGATGAATGTGAACTGATTGAGGGTGGGGATTAAGTAAGACCTTAACAAGCCTTTAGGAGTGAAGAATGGCTGTGACTTCCCTAGTTAATACAGTGGCGCATTTAATTCTCTAAGATCTCCCCCATTTGTTGACAGGAAAATGTTTCACTGAAACACTGCTTTTTTCCTAGGGATTACACTGTCAGACATCTTTTGGATGTTTTTCTTAATTATTTTGTACTGGTTTTACATACTGGAGGCTTTAGGGGAGGGGGGCACGATTCAAAATAATATAGACTGTGGCTTCAGACCTCCAGAAAACTGTACTTTATGAATCAAATTAAATAAAATTAGCTGATTTAAACTAATTTTAGTGTCTGCACCATTTAATATTTCCAGGTAGAAACTGCAAAATGAGCTACTGTAATTCTCAGTGCATATCTAGAAATCTATTTCTAATTCACTCACTTTTTAATTGCAAATTCAGGCATTTTATTCTGGCCAAGGTCACAGAGTCAATTTTTTTGCATGGTTATTGCTGATTGTTTTGAAAAATGTAACATCTCCATCAGTAGAGAACCTTACAATTTGCTGGAATTTCAGTTAAAAAAAAATAAATTTCTGTGTCTTTTCCACCAACAGTTTTCATGATATTTTGTACACTTTCCAAGATACATTAATACATATGCCATCTAACTCATACCACAAGAACAAGTCCATCTGTTTAAACGTACTAATTTTGTCACACTAAATGGTCTATGTTGGGTTTTTACTATTTAAAATGTTAACACTACAATGCACAAGTTGGTTTTTTTTTTATATACGTAGTAACGTGTAGATATTACCTCTCCCACAATTTATTGAAGACCAAAGAAAATGTAGTATATAATCCATACTACTGGAATTCATCTGTTTCTAAACATTTGCAGCAACTATCTATATGCTGCTCTTTAAGATGCAGGCTAGACAGCCTGAAAGAATAAAAAAGGAAACATCTGAGAGATAACTTAGCAAGTCAATGAGATGGAACTCAAAGTTTGTACTTCTAGGCAAATTGTTAGGACTAGATAAATGCTGCATTTATCACACACCATGTCCAAATGAGCTATCAAATATGCAAATCAAACATATTGAGTAGTTAATATCACGTTTATCAATGTTTATCAAAATGTTGTTCTGATTATATCTGCTTCTGTTACCTTGCTGTGTCTTGATCATCCACATCAGTCTTTGATTTCTGAGGGGTCACCTGTTCTGATGAAAAGGCAGCCCTGCAATAGGAATGGTGAAAACATACTTAAGGCACAAGAAGATATTTGGAAACACATATCATTTAAATGGGTTATCACTGTAGATATTATATTTCTTACAAGTGTAACCACAGTGACTTTGGATTTTCTTTGAGAAACTTCTTTCTCTTTTTTCTTTAAATATATATAAAATATATATAAAAAAATAATATATATAAAGAATTATATATATAAAACATGTATATATAAAGAGCTATGTAATGCTTTAGTTCACTAGATTACTGCATCCACTGAGCCTTTTGAAAAATTACTATTCCAAAACTAGTATGGATATAGTAATAAAGTGGAGTTTCTTTACTGTTTCAAAATCATTTTAGTGATAAAAGAACTTTTAAATACTTTACTACCTACTAAATAAATTTTACTTATTTAATAAAGACTAACATTTTACTTATTTAGCAAAATACTGATTTTTTAAAAACTAAATAAGCAAACAATTACACTTTCCTATTTGTACTTACTTGTGTGAACAGTCAAATTGGTCACTACAGGAATACTACAATTATAAGAAATTATAAGAAAGGGAGAAAGTGGCTGATACAGTTGGAAATGAGAGTTACATGCTTCCGTAGAGAATCTTTCTATTAGGATGGCAACTAAACCATGACAAGTTGTGTAGCTGTCTTAATTATAAGCCGTGAAATTACAGATTGGTTAAGTAATCCTTTCCTAATTTAGACCATGTGAAATGTACATTTAATTAATGGATTAATTTAATAAAATTATTTTCTAAAATTAGAGCAACCTTTGCAGACACTCAAATAAGTTTAGAGTACTTTACGTCAATTCATTTTATGTTAATGCCTTCTATTACAAGACTTTGCATGTGCACAGCTTTTTAATTTACCACTTTCTTTTTCTTCACTTTGCTCACGCTCTCTTTTTCACTCTCTCTTTAGAGCATCAGTTTATCATAAAAGAGTATTTGCATTAGCAACATATATAACTGTGGAACTAAGACTGTGAAGCAGTTTTAATTTTTTTATGCAGTTACAGTTGGTTTTTCAATTTGAATAAATAACCAATTAAATGTTCTAAGCTATGTGAAAATAATTACATTTCTGCAAGGAAGGAAGTCTTGCTGCGATTCTGTGACATTGACTATGGAGGAACCCTCCCAGGTAAATTATACAGTCTTTGTATTATACGTAAATGTAAAATAATAATCAAGGTTTGTGCACAGGTATGTGTTGCATTTCTAAATCTACTAAGAAGCAAAGTAAACAAGACATACGTTGTTGGAGCCTCTGAATTTTCTGAAGTGGTCCTAGAGAAAGAAAAGAGTAAACATTTCAGAAACCAAGTAGCAAAATGCTAGTATGGAAGCACTTTGCAAGATTTTAAATCCATCAACAGCAATTAATTTTACTTTTCCTTCCTTCCAAGACAGTATTTTTCTTTGTTTCTTAATGTGGAACGTAACATGTTTAACTCAAGTAGCATAATACTAAATTCTAATCATATTCTTTATATGTTACTAAGACAATTATTCTTCAATTAATGTTCTCCAGTCAATCACTCTGATCAATAGTGTTTTGTTTTCAGCATACAATTCACAACCAAAAAACTCTATTACAGTGAGCTGCTTATATTCTTAGCTGCAATTGCAATTTCTTTTAAGTGTTCTGTAAAGTGTGCTTAATCAGCTTGGAACTGAGGCAAAGCACTCTAGAAGTTTACATGTCATGTTTGACTATAGAAGGCTAGAATCAGGTCTCAGAATCAGAAAAGGTAAGTAAATAATAAATCCCGACCAAAAAAACCCACAAACCCGTGATTGCTGAATTCCCTTCCTGAGGACGGCAGAACAATCAGCCATTCTCATATTTGAAGAAAAGACACAGCTCTTTGCTCCACCTATCTTTAAGACTGATAGTGACCTTTTAAAACTGTGGTTATTAGCATCTATGGATAGAGCTTTATTTCCTGAAACTCGCAGGCGAGTAAAAGGCTTTCCTTTGGTGACTGTTATTAGTTATAGTAATATTCACAATTTGAAATAGATTTCACATCTTCAAAGCACTTTTAAAAGATAAACAAATTAATTATTTAATGCCCATCACTGTTTAACCAACTGTCCTTGGTGACATAGTTGTTAGATGATCCAGGAAGGGTCATGAAAGCTTCAGAAAGAATATGCCTGTATTTTGGTCTTCTCTGAACTATGAGACTAGAGGAGTAACTGGATAATTAGTGTCGAAAAGGACACAGGAATCCCCGCTTTTTGTTGGAAGCTGGGCAGATGCCATATAGAGGATGCATCCTATCCTATGCTTTCAAAATTACCATGATCATAGTGAGATATTGAACTGAAGCCAGATAAATTCATCACAGTTGACATATTAAAAATATCTAGTAAGCACTGACTTAAAAGAAAATAAACTTTAGCGTCTAGGACCTATCTTTCACTGGGTGATGAGTGACTTCTTTGAATCTTGGCCAAACAGATGGACAGTAGTAAACACAGAATAAGATTAAAAATGATTGCTAAACTTGATTTTAAGGATTCATCTTAAAGTTTTCCATTGACAGAGATTCCATAAACTCCCTAGACAATGGTCTACCAAGGAATTATACCTAACATGACAATGTATCCATTCATTTCTGTTTCATTTAATTTTCATCATTGATATGCATAAGACTCATGTTGGAAGTTTCCCAGATTAAAACTAGGGAAGCACAAGACCATGCTGCAGCCAATAGGGGACCTAAGCAGAGAATATCATGAAAGTTCATTCATGAATATTTTAAACCATCCATATTCTGCTTTTAGATGAGAACACAAGAAATGTTCTCTGTTCTCTTTCTGATCTGCCAGAAAGCAACCACAACTTTAGAAATAAACATTAAACATTCATCTGCAAGTAACTTTAGCCTGAGCTTTTCTTCTAAACTATTTCCTGGACACCTTACTGAGAGCTGACTAAGCAGATCTGCAGGTTTTGTCCACACTGTTAATCAAAAGGGCCCAGGGTTAGCCCCTGGCTGTCAGACTAAATGGCACCAATAGATTCCTGCCCTTATAGCTAGTCGCTCTATAGAAGATTTGTCTTGTGGAGAGCTAACTGGAATAGTCCAAAGCAAAACCATGAACAAATCATACAAGCATTGTAGAAAAATTTTGGGAGCACTTATGTAACCTCAAGTTGCTGGCATTTCATATACTCAGACCTCAGTCAATGCTGGGCATCAAGCTGCTAAGGGCCCAAAGAAGTATTTAGGCATGGGATGTTTTGTCTTCCCATGCCATCTTACTCATCAAACTCAGTCCCTCAAAGAATTGCCCTGGTGACTCACTCCCAAAATCATCTCTAGCCAAGAATTAGGAAATAACTAGTGATCATCAGTACTTACCATTTGGTTTCCACTGTTTCTGTCGTGGTCTTACTACTCGAAACTGGGGGAGGCATCCAAGATTGCCTGTCAGTGTTAATAAATAAAGTTTTGAGTATTAGTTTAATGCTATGAGGCTGAACAGCATACTATGAATGTTAGAATGTCAGAAGTGCTGTAGAAATACCTGGAACTATTCTGAAATTATTAGTATTTCGTAATACTGCATGCAGATACTTTTTAGACCATTTTTTTTCCAGACAACTGAATGGAATTGGAAATAATATAGTAATTTTAATTATTGTTGTGAAAAATGTATTCTCTGACTCTAGGTGGTCGTCTTTGCAACCTGAATGGTACAAATAAATAGATCATTTTGTGGAAGGACAACCAGATAGAATGCACAAAGGAAAGGGTGTCAAGTATCAACCCAAGAAACACATTGAGGCTGGTATTAGAGGTCACATAAACATCAGAAGCACTTTCAGTTCTTTTTTTTTTCTCCCCCTCAAAACTATCAATCCAGCAATTGTTTGTGAGGAAAAAGCAATTGCACCATAAACAGTGCAATTCAGTGATGGCCTTTCACATCTTCAAAGAGCCTGAAGAGAACTACTGGGCTGAAAACACCATAAACTTCCACTGAACAAGCAGGGCTGTTAATATGAAAGCAATGACATTTTAATTTCTACTTTCATAATTCTACTGATCACAATTTTTATGTGTGAAATATGGAAAAGAAAATCATAAACAGACAGAATTTGTGGCTGGGAAGGTTGCATAAAAATATGGCTATTGCCAGCAGTACATTTTAAATTAAACATGTAGTTCTTTATTCTACACTCTGTTTTTATTCTTGCCTAGATAATACTATCTGAAATCCAAATTTTTAAAGCTAGCTGTGTATCATGCAGAAAACCGTGTGGTTCATATGTACTGCAACACCACAGGGTCAAGTTTGGGATCAGAGATTTCAGCTGGTCCCCGTTACAGTGAGCTACAATGCTTTAAATTTAGACGCTGAAAAGGCATACACTAGCTGAGTTAGGGGCTGCAGCAAAGAGTTAGCGTCTGTTGTGCTACGTCCACCGGGCTCACAAAACTGGCTCGACAGAGACAACCTTGCAACACAGTACTCCCATGGAAAAAGCCAGAGCATGTAAAAGTTTAATTCTTGAAGCTTGCTGAGGAGTTAGAGCATACTAGAGGATAAAGCTGGTAATGTTTTTTTATGTAATTGTGATATGTTACTGAGGTTTAATAGAGTGCTATATATCCTCTGGCAGCCAAGTAATGGTGGCAATGAATACCTTTTTTTCTTGATTGGAGAAGTCGCAGCAGTGTTTGTGGATGCTGCATTAGGAGTCCAAGATTGTCTGTTAAGGAAATACACTCAATTCATTAATCTTCAATCAATGTATCATTTTAAATGAAAAAAAACAATTATAAGAAATCATATTTCTACTATCAGAATGATACAACTGTGTATGGTAAATGGTATGACTATGTTTATATATGCCAGCTGAAATTTTGGAAATACCTCAAAGGGTACCAGATTTGGGACACCTTAAGGGATTCTGATGCTTAGAGAACAGATGTGTTTTTACTTGATATCCAAAGTAATTTTTGACTTCTTAAAATCTTGACTTCTGTACCTACACTTCAGTCTCCAACCACTAAAATTTGAATATCCTTATTTTTCATACTTTAAATTTTATGTTTCTTATTCAATTATGTCAATGCTGCTCTATTTTATGATATGCCTGTAAAAGGAGCCAGTATTCCTCATACTCCTAACTATATAAATTCCAAGCCAGTGATTTTTCTCATAAATTTTATCAAAAGTTGTTGTCTTGTCCTCTGCAATTCTTAAAGTAATGAGAATAACTGAAGAACAGAGTTTTACAAATCATTTTATTGCTCTCTGGCAGGAAAAAGTATATACCATTTAAGTCTCACTTAAGTCCCACTTCAGAATTCATGGTAGGTCTATTAAAAAATCATCTCTGGACAAAATAATATAAAATCCAATTTATATGATGTTTCATGTGTCATCATCACCATGATTTACAACATAATGGTGCAAAATCATAATTTAAAAGAATGACCTCACTTGAACTTTAAATGCCAGAGATACTAATTTGCTCTTCAGAGTAATATCTCAACACTTTGCAAGATAACATTTAATTGCTGTGCTCAGTCTTCACTAGCAACTATATTCAGTGCAATTTATTACGGATAAAACACTAGTGACATTGATGAAGGCACAAAGCGATATATTTGTCCATTTACATTTATAAGTATGGTGGCTGAGCTTTTCTGACTTTCATTTTTTAAATAAAAATTTCAATTAGGTAAAAGCTCTAAATTCTTTAGAAAATAAATTTTCAGTGTTGTGTAGTCATATTACATATATAAAGTGGCCATCTCTGAATCATAACAGCTTTTTTAATAACATGTCAAAAAATTTGTGCTAACTTATTTTAGATTTAAAATTCGTTTGAACCTGTTTTAAACAAAAGACTGACCTTCTGACAAAAGAAAAGCTTTCCACTGGAAAGCCTGTTAGCCTATCTATCAAAAAAGTATTTTTTATGTTTTGGTACTCAAGGTTTTCATTGGCAATGTTCAATGGCATTTTCCACTGAAAACCTTAATTAGAATTTTTTCACGTAGTCTTTCCTCAGAAATATGTATTATATTTGGTAGAATTCATGTAGAGAAATGTAGAGCTCTAAAACATACCCACACTGAACTGTTTTCAAAACACTCTTACCCTTTCTTTTTTGTATTTAAAATACTGTGTTTCTTAAATAATTGCTATGCTGAGTAGATGTGTAATATGAGCTAGTCTCTCTTTTAATCTATGTGGAGAAATGGACATTTTTAAGGAAAATTCCTCTTATTCTAAAGAAAATATCTGAGAGACATCAGATGAGTTGTCCTCCAAAAGACCCTTTTTCTCATCACTGGCTATAAAAAGAGTCTATGATAACCTAGATATGAATGTCTGCATTCCAGATGTGAGGTGGTGAAATGAAGCCTACTATTAGACCATATGCCATGCAAATCATTTCTCTCTATATTTGTGGTATGTACATGTAATCAAAAGTTATGATAATATATAATACTTAGATGATAATGCATGATAAATGATACATGATAAGTTATAATACATAATACTTAGACAAAGTTTCCAAAACTCATACCTGTTGGTTTGCTTATTATTCAGAGTTGGGGACTTATTTATTTTATCTATATCACTTCTGGCTGGAATTCTGTCAGAAACACAGGAATTATTTATAATACACACTCTAGATCTTTTTAAAAAAAACCTCACTTTCAATAAAGTTAAAAGATGGAGTATCACTTTGCCCTGTGTACAGATTAAAAATTCCCCGGTATCAAAATAGGTATAGAACAGAAGCTGAATTAATATAAATTTAGTGCATTAATATCTGAAGAGTCTAAGTAGCTCACTGAAAAAAAATATTTTAAAAGGTTATGTTCAAACACTAATCGATATACTGTATCAAGCCTCATTGTTAACAGTTAATTTATTACAACTCCTTTGAATTAGATCAGGATACTAGAAAGAAAGCAATGTTCAGTCAAGCAGTACATAAACTATCACCCTTCCCTCTCCCTCACCATCCCTTGAGAGATGCAACAGTCTTGTTTTCTTTACAGCTTTTAGAGATCAATGTGATTCAAAAATACTCTGGTGTAAAATCCCTGGTAAAGCATGGTAGTGACCTACAGGAATAGCATCTATCAAAGAAGTTAGATTATTTGTGCTTGAACTGATTTTATTAAGCCATGAAATTTACACTAAGAAACAACCATGTGATTTTTCAAGCCCTTTATGGATGCTACAGTTGTTGCCTAAAACCCTTCCGAATTTTCACAGAAAGCACCATGTGGCTATCATAGTTGAAACAGCTTAAATACTTATTTTATTTCAACTTTCTTCCCATATACGGAATATCCTTTAATAGGAACAGGAGGACTCTGAAAAGCTCAAATATAAAGTGTTGTACATTGAAATAGATTACAAATACTAAGTTGAGAGGGTTATCTTAAATATTTGGTTAAAACAGCTGAAACACATTTTGAGCTACAACTTATTTACATGTCGAAATTACTTAATTTTAGTTATCTATTCCCATCTATAAACTGAAGCTATAGATACAAAATAATCAATCCTAGAACTATAATCTAATATTATGTACAAAATATTTTCTATCTTGCCTTTAGCCAAGTATCACAGAATACTGTTGTATTTAATGAAAAGCCTTCAAGGGAGCTCTGGGACACAATCTGCACCAGCATGTGCTCTGTGCCTTTTTCAAATCTGAAATTTAATTGTGCAAATAACTATCTATATCTCATGTCAGGGGCAGCTTGTGACTGTGACCGGCAGCTACAGTTACTCGAAAGATCACTAGAGGTCTCACTAAACTTGCTAGCATTACTGCGGATGCAAACGTGAGCGTTTCTTCTAATTCACAGCTATCCAATGAACCAGCATTTCTTTCACGTTTCGTTTTGTATTTTCAAAATTTCAGCACAATATTTTAAGTAGTTCTGTATTTGCTCATTTTAAAGACTTCAAGGGTCCATCTGGCATCCTACTCCACTGCTGCCCAATGTAGCAGAAGCTTTGAAAAAAGTAAAAGAAGAAAGGTAAGTATAATGTTAACTTCTCCTTGTACAGCTTTTCAGCTTCTGATAAGCAGTGGTCAAAGAATATCCTCTGTGTGCACCCAGAATGCTGTCTCCAACAGAGACCTTTGGATCAATGATCCGTTTACCCATCTAATGTTTTTCTGAACCAGTTTAAATTTCTGGCCTCCACAATATCCTGTGGTGGTGACTCCTACAATTAATAAATGTGTTAAGGGAAAAACAAATGTTCCTCTTTTTTTCTTCCTTTTTTTTCTTTCTTTGTTTTTCTTTCTTTCTTTCTTTATGTTTTTTTTCCCTTTAAATCATTACCTAAACATTTTTTAGAGTATCTCCTCATTCTTACAGTGCAACAAACAGAAAATATTCCTTCCTTACTCGCTTTCCCTATATCACTCTTTTCCAAGCTAAGGAATCTTTGTCTCTTCAGAAATTCTGCATATGAAAGCTATTCCATCCCTGTGATCATCCTTTCTCACATTCCTCTTTACTTTTCTGGTTGTATTGTAGTTTCTTCACATAATTGAAACGCTTGCATACAGCGTGCGAGATGTGCAAAACAGGTTCATACCTGTTTTCTGGTTGCTTTCAGTTCCTTTTCTAATAATTTCTATCATTCCAAAGGATTAGATTATTAATAAAGCAGACAATGAAAGAGTCTCATTTCCTTCAGTCCCATCTCTTTAGATCTAATTGCTATGAACGCAGCATATGTGCACCTACTGCCATCAAGCTATGGATTTCTGTTAACAACTTAACAGTGTTTGCCATTTTCTTGTGCTTGCAGCCAATGGTGCAATTGCATGTAGTCATCTGCAACATCTCTCCCAGGTCCTTAATACTGAAACTGATGTTCAAATTTTGTAGATATTGGGTTAGGCAAAATTCATATCAAACAATACCTTCTTTGAACATGGATATGGCAGTATCCAGGAAGCAAAAAGCTGTACTTTGTATGGCTTTTAGATATGTTTACACTGTCACATTTACACATGCAAAGAAGAACTTAAAATTACTCCTATAGCCCTCAAACATTTTATTTTGGATTTTTTAAAATTAGAATTCGATGACTATTTTGCCATGTTGAAAGCTAGCTATTGAAGAGACATTCATCCAGATAGATCCAGATTCTTTAAATCCTTGTCTTTTGGAATATTACAGTCATGGCCAGAAGAGATGCAAAGCAGAATTGTGGAAAGATGTTCCAATATCTTCCCAAGCTTGAAAACAGGGAACTCCTAATGACCTTTTGCAGGATAGAAGACTACCATTTTACAGCATCTTAGCTAGACAAAAATTATTTTCCATACAGACAACATGACTTACAATAATTCTGTAAACAGCTCTGAGAGTTCTCCAATACCAACGTAATTCTTCTCAAGAACTGTCTGCTAGGAGCAGTCCTTCAGACTTTATTCTACATTCCAGGAACATGCTCCATTTTCAACTCTGCCTTTTAGTTTTGAACAGGAAAAAAAATGAATGCTTTTTTTTCACACAGGCAGCTAAACAATATAGCTGTTCTGCAAACTGGTCTATTCTAAGCTTGGAGACTTCTGTACTATGGCTGTGCTTGCCAGAAATAATTTATAAGAAAATAAGGGAATTATACCTGGTAGAGAATATCCTTCACAGAGGAAGCAGAAGTACCAAATTTGACTGCAGGCTACAAAAAGGTGCTAAGAGAAAATACATCACCACACCCTTTTATGCCTTAGGTTGCAAATTTGAGGAGATGCAGAACACGTGGTTGTCCCTTACAGAAGTGCCTGCTGGCAATGGGTGTGCACAAATTAATCCTGGAATGGCTATATTCTGCAGTTTTGAGAAGATCAGTGATGAGTGAGGAAAAATAAACAGCTTGACTGCAGCTTCCTCACTGTGATCATTTCAAGGTAGAACCATCATTATTCACTCCATTTATGGACATATTCTGCATTAGTTATCAGAAGTGTATATTCACACCTATAATCCTTTCTTTGTATTCTCTGTCATCTGTTGCATATTAAGAACCCTTTATGTTAGATATTTGTGTATATGAAAACACAGTCAGCTTACACCCTAAAATAATTCAGACATCTTAATATCTCAGCATAAAACAAAAAGACATAGAGTACAAAAGGACAATGCTGTTCAGCGACACTAGAAACTGGAATTGTCCTATGACTTCTAAATTAGTAATCAGGGCTTCTATGCATGAAAATCAAGCCTTAAAAATTGTTTTGAAGTCAATGAGCATGTGGATAAGAGTGACATAGCTGATATATTTTACTTGAATTTCCAAAGAGCTTCATAGAAATTTGCTTTAAGGGGTCTTAAATAAACTGATCTCCTATGTGGTAGTAGAGAAGGTCCTTTCATGCATAAATAACTGCTTAAAAAGTAGGAAACAAAGGTTTGGAATAAACAACAATTTTTATGAGTGGAAGGAGGGATCTGTACAAGACCTGTGTTTTTCCATATGTTCACGAATTATCTGGAAAAGAAGGAGAGTGAGATGAAGTTGCTTGCCAGTGACACTAACTCATGGTAGTCAAAACAAATGCCGACTGGTAAGGCTTTCAGAAGTCATCTGCTAACATGTCAGATTCTAAAATGGCAGATGACATTCACTTTTCTTAGATGCAAAGTAATGCCTGCCAAGAAAAACAATTGATCTCTGAACCAGCTATTATCACTCAGGAAAGGGGTCTTGGAATTATATAGATAATGTTATGAAAATGAAAGCTCAATTCTCAGCAGCACTCAAAAGAGCAAATTCAATATTATGAAGTATGAGGGAATGAATAGCAAATGAACCAGAAGCTGTTGTTATACTCCTCTATATATACAAGGTGTGCACCCATCTTAAATACCTGCATGGAGATTTGGACCCCCAGATCAGAAAGACTAATATGGAAATAGAAAAGATACAGAGAAGAGCAATAGGTAAATTGAAGTTATAGAATGGCTTCCTCGTGATGAGTGAACAAATACAGCAGCATTCACTGGCCTGTAGAAGAATCGATGGAGGAGTGATATCGCACAGCTCTGTAGCCTATTCTGTTCCAGACTTTTACGGAGAAGGTAAATTTTACGTAACAATTTTTTGATATTTCTTACAACAGAAGTAAGGATCATCAAACAAAATAACACAGTGCTAAGATCCAACCAAACAAGTGCAGTTTTTCCACAGTGTGAATTTAAGTGCTGGTACTCATAGCCTCAGCATGTTGTGGATACCAGATGTTAATGGGGGCTGAATTTTTAAGATGCAACACAGAAAGAATCTGCAAACACAAGCATGGTCATGTCTCAACTCAACAGAGGTCAAGGCTGAAGAGGACATTCAAATTAAGTACCTGTATGATAAACATATGATTCTGATATTTGTACTGATCATGGTATGAAGTGGCAGGATTTGCAAAAAGCTAGGGGTTTAGTCTTGTTGTGCTTAACTATTGGAGACAGGACTTTGATTTATAGTTTGAAAAGGAGGAAACTGGGGAGGAGTGGTTATCATCTGTGCAGAGATACTTATATTTATGAGGACAAGGATACACATAAATTGATACAGAAAAAGAAGAGCAAGATGTCAAAAGAATCTTTTCTCAAATCACATTTCCACTTGTCTCATTGACAATTCATGCAAAAATCATTCAAAGTCTTCTACTTAGATTCTTAATAAATAACAAAATTTTAAAAACCCACCGATTTCATTCATGCTTTCATTTTTAAGACCTCTCACAGGTATGAGAATCACAAAATACAATACATAGAGAAAAAAGCCCTACCTGTCCAAGGTAGTATCAGACCTGTATCGTCCAAGTACAGCTTTCTGATCTTCCTTTTCATTTGTGCTACTGCTATAAAAAAGGTTAGAAATGCCACTTTGGTCACTGTTTCTATTAAACAACTCATCACCAATAAAACAATATGTAAGTCTCGAATGAAGGTATCATACAGAATTTCAGACCATCCAGGTGTCAACAGATCCAACCCTGCATCCATTGCAATGATCAACTTAACAATTATTGACGTTGGAGTCAGATTTACAGTGGAAACATGTAGACTAAAACTGAACAAAGCAATCTTTTGCTATAAACAGGATATAGTAAAAGGATACTCAGTTTTCCTCAGCAATATCATTAGAAAGGTATTCAGATACTCTACTGTACCTGTGTAGGCTATCTTGGGATTTGTATTGATTAAGCACAGCCCTTCCATAGTTTTCATCAGCACTTCAAGCAAAAGAAAGACAGTGGTTAGTTAAAATTTGAATATTGAAAATAGAAAATTGTTTCTTGGCAAAAGATTTCTGTCCTCGATCAGATTTCACAGCTGTCCACTACGACCGTAACCACACCAGCAACATATCTCTGCATTAGATGACTCCAGACATTTTGGAGTAAGAATTGTCTGTTCCTACATGCTGTTCATGGACCAAATAATGAGGGCCTGGTCTCAAGGTGGAGTTTCTAGTGTAATACAAGTCCTAGTTTGCGTTAGAGTAAATTTCAACCGATTCTGACTTAAGCTCCTTAAAAGAACTTGCCAAGATTTATAATCTTCATGCTTGTAAAAAGAAAAAGTCAGATCGTATTCTTGCAACATAAATATATGAAATGTGGGATTTTTCCTGTAGAGCAGAAGCCTGACATCTCATTAAATGCTTAGTGCACAGAAGTCCCAGTGAAAAACATAGTCAGTGAAAGTCCAGCAAGCTAATACTTCCAAAAGGCAATCAATACGTCGTCAAGATAAGCAAATAATAGTTATTTGATTAAATTCATGTCATTCTGGTTGATACCATTCATGAAAAAGTAAACGCTCCAAGAAAATGTACATGGCATACTGAACTAAATACAGAAGAAATGTATTTCATATCTTTCTTACTTTTCCTCTTCAGGCCTCTTCTTTATCCAGCTGTTGTCTTGCAAAAGGGTCCGTCGTTTATTAATATCATGAGTAGCCTGTTGTCTGCTTTTAATTGCAACAGAGGGGCTCGTATTATCTGCAAATGCAGAGAAACATCTCTTGAAAATGAACATATGGAATAACTTTGGAAACTTGAAGTACTATTAGAAAGGCTGAAATATGTAAAAGTTTAGCACAGATTGAATCATCAGCTATGACTCCTGTTTAGTGCAGACCAGTTCCTTGAAAAGTTTGTGGCTTAATCCCTTCAACCTTGAAGGCGCTGCAGAAGCCCAGTTTACCAAACTAAATTCAGTTTCATCCTTAATATGAAACAGCTTCATATATTTTTAATGTAAACAAATATCACAGATCTGATAAAGGAATTATGAAATATACATACAACAGTAAATCCAGGAAAGTCAAACTAATGAATCATGTTTCCTGGGGTGTTGTCTGTGGTTTTTGTACTTGCAGATGTGTGACAGGATGCAAATTTCAAACGAAAGCTAATCTTGAGATGATCACATGGTCCTCCACCTACATCCAGCCCAACATGTGTGGATTTTCAGGTTTCTCAAAAGGGTCAGACTCCCTCTGAAGGTTTTTCCTCAGTGCTGAATGAACAGAGTCTTTTTTCTAACCAGCTACCTAGTTTTACTGAACTTTTAGTAAAAGCAATACCTTTAAGGTCTATAACTTTACGCCAAATTTAACTAAAATTGGTGTATGGTTTCAAAGGTTTGAAACCACAGTCAGTATTATGTCATTTGTCAGAGCTGTGTTTTGGCATTCTGCTGTGATTTCTAAGAAAATGTAGTCCTTGCCTTTAATACAAGAACTTCAGCTGTAGTGATAACATGAAAAATGACAAATAGCTACAGTAAGTGGAAGATCAAATCACAATAAAGCACCAAAACATTTATTTTAAGTGACAATGGCCAAGACCGATTTTTTAAATACGTTTTTCTCATGAAAGAAAAACACTGCAGTACAAAGAAAAAATTCAGTCTAAAAATGTATATCTAACTGTAACCCAAACTCTGTCTGCTCTTGTCTGTTGCAATTCACTGTAGATATGTCCATACTGCCAAATAAAAGAAGGCCAGTGAAGGAATTAAAGGACTAGACTCATCATTCATGTTTGCCTAGTTGCAAACATTCTCTGGCTCTGTGTTGGACTAGCTCTCTCCAAGACTGAGCTGTTAGAGAAGTGACAAACATTTAAGAAGCATGGCTGTGACAGCATGGATGTGTGTTGCTGTCTCTTGGCCCTGATGCCAAGGTTTGGCTTTCTTTTCAAGCGGCATAGATGCAGCCCTTTGAGACCATTAAGAAACGAACAGGCACATCAAAGATGAGATTTGTAAGAATGTGCTGACAATCACGGTAGATTAAGAACAAAAAGTCACCTATCCTCACTGCATGATGTCTCCATCAGCCTGTTTACTGCCAGTTGAGCTAGTTTTTCTCTTAAAAATATTTATTAAAATCTGACTTTAAAGACTTCAAAAAATGAAGACATCCCAGCCTCACCTGCATAGCTCCAGTGGTTCATTAAAATATCTATTAAAAGAAACACTTCCTGCAAACTGAAGAGGAAGGACCTCCATCAGTTTAAACAATAGCATTGTCTCATAGTCACTGTCAAGAATGGAGATAGTTGTAATTAGCAAACAAGACTATATTAAGTGCTTTTACTCTAAATATTTACTGTTTTGAATACACTGATAATACTAGCAATGACTGGGATGTAACAGGGACTTGAATGAACATACACAGATAGAAAAAAAACCTGCAACATTCAGTAATCAAGGATTTGAACTAAGATCCAATAGCAAAACCTGTACCTTCCCATTCTCATAAATATTTATTTTTTAATTTGGTACAATCATTTGCATTGGGGAAAAAAAAGTTAATTTTCAAAAGTAGAAAAATGTGAGTTCAAGTATATGTGTTCCAGACTTGGAACTCCATAAAACTTCTCTACAGCAAGGATAGCTGATGGCAGCAGCTAAAAGGGTGGAAATGATTCCAGCATTCCTTTCATACTAATGGTTTTAGCCAAAGATGCTTTCAACTGTCTGCAATACATTTTAATCTGTGCTCTACTGTCAGCCATAACCTCCTCTGAATCTTGAAGAAAAACTCTTCAATGACATGAACATAACATAAGCATTTCTATATATTCAAGAAATACTCAGTATATATCCAGCTACTAAAATTAACCTCGCATGTGCAATATTGGCTTTTTTCCAGTAGCATTTTAGGAAAACTGTTATCACCTACCCAAAAATCACCTGGATTTCACAGAAATCATGGCTTTCTTAATTGCTTAGTGCAAACAAGGTTTTGGGAAATCTCCTATAAAGGCAGTAGCCAAGGAATATATATTGTGTTTTCTTTTCAAGAAACATCACAAGCAATTTCCGAATGCATGAGGCCTTGGGTTTGCTGAATAGTAGTCATTTCTGGTCTAATGAATTGTCTCCCAAGTTTCAATTAAAAAAATAAATATATCTGATAAAAAAGATCTGATACAACAGTTCAGGTCACATAAGCACAGGCAGATGAAGCTTATCCCCTTCTTATTTTGGCAATAAAAAGTTTATGTCCTTAACATGGTAGAGCCAAGCTGCTCCCCGCCGTGGCTGCACCCATTTTGGTGTACTTTGGCCTGGCACGTCCCACCCAAACCAGGTCCTCATGCACCTCAAAACCTTTCAGTCTTTAGAAGTATTTTGTAGGTTCCAGGGAAATGGAAAATTTCATTGTGTTTCCAGTTTGCCTCTGGTCATTTCTCTGCATAGAAAGCAAACTCCAGCCCTCCTCAAGTTTTGTCCCTCCAGAGGAACAAACAATCCCATCTGACAATGATTAAATAGCTTTTCTCTCCCCTCCCCTCATTCTAATTTTCCTCAGTTTCTCCTCATTTCCCCGGAGTGAGTCAAAGAGACAGTGCTGAGATCGATGGATTCCTTGTCTGCCCACTGCCCTCCCAGCTGCCATGCTCCTGTGGGGTTTCCACAGCAACCGCAGGCCTCAGCAGAGGGAGCCACCATCTTGCCTGGCTCCCCCCGCTCCACCACACTACGCTGCCGAGTGTGGTGTTTTGGCCTGAATCTCTGCCAGCGAAAGCTTATGCACAGCATCGCTAGCTTTGCGGCTGAAGCGGGTCCTACTGTGAATCTAATAACCAGCCTGTCGCCGCTGAAGAGTGGTGGCATGCCCTGTGAGGGAGCTGCGCGATGGGCATGGTGACGCTTAGAAAGGAGGGAGGCCGTGCCTCCAACAAAGTGCCCTGAGAGCAGAAAATGAAGGAGACTTAGTATTACCGCTTTGATTAGGAGGCTGTTTTCGTATGCTGAAAGCTGACATTTTGTTCAGTGGGGTGTCCTTCTGTGGGAATCTAAAAGAAAACATGAAAAAAAAAGAAGAGAGAGTTGGCAGCGAGATTAGGAATCAGCCCCGAAGACAGTTTGTTTGCCACTTTGATCACCTCCTTGCACAAGTTTAGTCTGACAGGGTGGAATGACTTAGCGCTAGCTGAAGCCCTCTTTGAACTGAAGCTCAGGCACGATGGTGGCTTTTCCCTCCCTGGTGATGACTATGTGTACTTCTGCCCTGTGTCTCTGCCCGTCACACTGGCTCTCCCTCCTTTTCCTTGTCAGGAGCTCCTTTCCTGAGAACATGTGGGGTGGTGAGAGCCTTCGGAGGGCAAGACAGAGTAATGAAGAATGGGGTGAGGTGATTAGCTTAATGGGAAGATGATATCAGCCTGTGGCTCAGAGCAGCGCCTCGGGTGCATGTGGGCTCACCCAGCCCTGCTGACGGGTCTCACAGCTTCAGTGGCCTGCAGCTAATGTGGGGGTCCAGGACAGAGGCGGTTCTTCTGCCCTGCGGCGGTTTTCCAGTCACTGACTTCTTCCCTTACCTCAAATCAGGTTAAAAAATGAGCCTCCAAGACTGCTGATTTAAAAAAAAATAGTAATTGTTTGGGAGTTGAGCCGCTCAAACAATTTCATGTTATGCTTTGAAACTGGATTTTGAATATCAGCTTTCCTAGAGAAAGCATCAAGCAGAACATAATGACATTTCAACGACAAAAAAAAAGCAATCCTAACATTGACTTAAGAGTGTGGACAAAACTGACCCTCTTTAGCAAATGGATTCCTTTTTGAAAAGCAGCATTTTCCAAGAAAACAATGTTAAGCTGGAAAGCTCCCAACCAGCTCCACTGGTCAGGCTGCTAAAATTTACAGAAGCACCGGAAAACAGTTTTTGTGACAGAAGTAGTCGTTAAAAATCAGAAACATTCCCGGTTCTCTGGGTGACACAGTTGTCCTGGGTTTTTTGCAGACGTAGAGTGTATTGCTCACTCACCTAAAATAGAGTGGATTGAGAGACCAGAGCCTGTGGCTGTTTCTTTACTGATGGAATGTGAAGAAGATGTTGAATTTTGGCAAAAGCTTAGCAAAAATACTAAAAGTAATACTGACAGTAGAATATATAAAACTAGTGTATGCCACAATGAATTCTATTTAGAGCAGAGTCTTCTTTTCTATGTTTTTACTGCCAGACAGTTGTTAAAAGGCTTATGATTACCAAGAAAAGAAAGCAGGAAACCAAAATCTGGATGTAAACAAATACAGATCTTTTTACAAAGTAAAGATATAAATATAAAAATAATATTGAAGTCCAAAAGTCTGCATATATTTTACTCAGTTGTGAAATTCCAGATGTTTATAAGAGTTTAAAATTCTGGCATGTTGATTGGAAGGCTCTGACCCACACTCTTTTATTTTAACCTTAATTGTTGGTATCAAGCATGCATTGGCACAGTGTATGTAGAAAATATGTGACTGCTGGATCTGGTTCCCACCCAATAAAAATATACTCGGGGCTATGGTGAGCCTTATTTATTTTGCAATAGGTTATAAAATGTCTTTCAAAATTACTGATATAAGATTTTAAGCAGATATGCACTGAATTTTCTAGAAACTGTTCAGATAGGTTATCAAGCAATCAGTTTTAGATAATAACCAATCTATAAATTTTCCTGAACTCTCACAAGATGATAGAGAGGACTCTGATTTATTTATGTTTTCAGCTTAGCAACAGCTAGACGTCTGATACTGTTTTTTATTTCAGTCAGTCCTGGGCTAATAGGCAGCTTGACATTTCAGTATATTTCAGAAGCAATGAGTGCTGGCACTTCTTCATCTGGAGAAGAAGCAGTAGTTCATGTAGAAGGAACTTGGTTTTATATTCTAATAAAGACTTTTAAAGCCATTTCCTAAGGGAAGCAAGTCATAAGACATTGAAAATGGAGCCTTCTTTTGTGGAAGTTAAACCAAATGTGGTCAATCTAAGGCTTAGAATATCTTGTTAAAAATACGTATTTTGCAATTTAAATATTTTTCATTAAAAATGGCAGGAAACTACTATGTAGACTTCATGTTATACTATAGCTTTCCTTTTCATAGATTCATGATGGAAACTGAAATTTCTCACGTAACTGGCAAGGAAGTATCATACACCTTTGTTAAAAATAAACAAGAAAGCCTCATACATTTGTTCTGAAACATAAATTATCACCAAAGTAAAAAATCCATATGTTTTGAGGTTTGTCTTTAAAATCTACAGAATAACTACAAATGCATTAATGACACCAAGACCCTGAAAAGCAACTGGAAAGCAGGTTTGCAACTCCTGCTTGTATCCATGCATGACAAAAGAAAGTCCAGCAAGTGTGTTTCTTTCATCCTCCATCATTTAATTAAAACTGTGTTTTGTCTCTTGTCCTATATTAATTTTTTAATGTTTTTAGGGCAAAACAATATTTCTGTTGCACATGTGTACATCATCCAGAATAAACTACTACCTAGTCTCCCAACCCGAAAGTAGTATGCATAAATGAATATAAGAAACAGGCACACTCCCTTTAACAGTCAGCACTGAAAATGTGCCAGGTATTCTGAAATTTTAAACCCAGGCATTTTAGTCTTACAGAATACTGCCATATTGTCCTCAAGGTTTAGTTATTGCTCCCAGACTTTCAAGTTGTATATCAAAGATTAATCCATTAAAATTTAAAATGCAAATTAAAAAAAAATCCTACTTTAATCTCTAGCACAGACAATCAAGCATCATCAGAGTAAGATTTAAATTTCAAAATCTTAGAAATGAAAAGAATCTTGTGTAAAGAGGCAGAATACAACTCATCAAAGCATTTTTTTCTTGATCTTCACTATTGTGAACTAAGTGTGTGTGTATCTGTGTATGTGGAAAGGGGAATGGACAGAAGATTGTGAGGATGACATTAGTTTAAAAACTTCAGCTCATAAATATCTGGAACCGTCACATTATTCACACAGGTCAGTGAACTGCTTATCTTTAGCCCATAGTTCAAGGAAGATGAAAAAAAAGTTTTTAACTTTGTGAATGCAATTGTGAGAAAGAGAAGTTATAGGCTTCTATAGTATAGTATAGTAGCAAATTATGTTCAGGCATTCTTAATATGATCTCAACCACTGAAGCAAAACAACTCAGCTGGAATGCAAAACAAAAACAAACAGGAATGTCGCTCCAGTGTAATTTGAATTTAAAAACAGCATCAGGAAACTTTAAAAGAAAATTAAAACTGCCTCAGCCAGTCCAATGAGCAGTTCCCAAAAAGTTTTAAGACATGCGAATACTGGATTCAGACTCTCCTCCATTTTTGGGGAAATCCAAATACAATCCCAAAGAAATCCAGAAAAAACTTCAGATATGACTTCAGGGAAAGTCAAATGCCCCTCCAAGCTGGTAGCAAGTTATTCAGAAAGCAGCACAGGTCTCCGATTCTATTTTTATCACAAATAGCCATATTCACACTTCTACATCTCCTTTCCACATCCTGCAGTGACTGATCAGCAGAAGACCTCAGGCCTGCCTTAAATTCTCAAAGCTAGACCTAGTTTTCAGCTGGTCTGAACACACCCATTCTTCCAAAACAGAGTCCTCTTGCCTGCCGCCTTCTGTTCTTGGCTGTAGCTTTCTACGTAATTAAGTTTCACATATATGCATTGCTGTATTTAAAAAAATACATAAGAATAATACAAACATTTCCTGTAAGAATCATGTTTTCCACATCAGACTGAACTAGTTACAACAAAAAAGTCTTTGCTCTTTGGCTTCTAGCTATGACAGTGACTAAGACCTTATTTATAAATATGCAGTTTATATGTATTTTGCTTTTAATATTTCTTTCCACAGCTTAGAGGTACCGCATATCATCACACTGTATAATAAGTAATTCAACATAGTAGATGTTGAGGGAGTGTCGAGGGAGGTACACCTTCTTCTCTTAAAAGTCAAAACATTTTTTTTTATACTGAAGCATTGCCAAATGTGAATGCCTAAAATATCAAACTTCCTACTATTATTAATGAACTGGGTGATACAAAAAGTTGTAGATGAACAACTAGTTTAAAACAAAAAAGTTTCAGAATTTTCCTGTCTTCCAACTTCTCGTGCTGCATTACTAAAGCAGCCTGGATTGTAGAGAAGCCACCGAGTTTGACATGTCCGCATAAAATGCCAGCTGGAACAAACAGGTTTCTTATACATGGCTCTACACAGCCACAGCTTGCTGACTACTGTTTGCTACGCATCCTTAAAGTTCCAGCTTTTCAAAAACGTCTAATATCTGCCATATGAAAAAGAAAATAAACATATACTTTGTTCTTTCTTTATCCCAAATATGAAACTGTCCACCAAAATTTCATCTTCTTGAAGGACTATTCTGCTCTGAAGTAAGCTGAACATTCAGTATCTATCTTGTGAGTACTCAGAACTCAAAATTTTAGAATTATTCCATTAGAAATCTAATAAAAGGTTAGGAAATTAACTTTCCACATCCTTTGTGTTTTAACCCATTTGCTTGCTTTCGCAGCAGTCCAGGACAAATTTTGGATAGAATAACTATTGGTGAGAGAATAAAATGAAGGTTTACTTCAGCTTTACTTTTTGTTTCTCTTTTTTTTCCATTGGAACTGTTAATGTTAATTCTATACTACACGGCTTATCTTTTGTTTATATGAGATGAATGTGGAGAATATGACATTTTAAACAAAAGCACATTTGATCCTACTTAATTCCAGTTTCAAATCACACCACAGTATTTCTTTGCCTCAGTTAACAACTTTTATGTCAGGTCAGCAAACTTTCTTATTTTCTCCATCATTTCTCTTGAATATAGTAAGACCTAGATGTGTGAGCAAGCAACTGATTAAAGTCATTCTGACTTGATACAGGATAAAGATCTCCAAGCCTTAGAAATAAAGCACTGCGGAGACACATCATTACAGTTGTTCTTCTAGATAGACATCTGTAATTGTGTGACGTGAAATCTTTCTGGTTTGGAAGTTAATACCAGTTTTGCTGTTCTCTACATCCATCATTTCTCCCCTCAAATATCAGAAGTGCTGTGACTGGGCTGTCAGCTCTGGCTACCTATACTTCAACTCTAATAAGAATTTGTATTTCTAAACATGGCTTCACTTCGTGATTGCAGGTCAAGGCTGTTTTTCGAATCGCCATCACAGCTAGAGCCACCCAAAGCTGTACCATCCTTCACATTCCCAAACTTGCTATTTCAGTCAAGCATATGGTCTCCTAAATAGCCTTAAAGGCCCACCCTGTCAGGTGCAGATCTGTATGTATAACTGATGCTGCGCTTTCTTCCCTCCAAAATTGTCACCAGTATCCACTGCTGTAGCTCAAGACTGTAGGTCAGGACATGAAGTAGAAAGAACAATGGTGTTGCTAGCTCAGCACAGTACCAAGTGTGTACTCAGAGCTTAACAAATAAACACTTGAGTATCATTTATATGCTTCAAAATTGTAAGTAACATGATCCTCTTTATTTGGTGATTAGTTAGTCCTTTTGTCCTTTTGTTGAAAACTACATGTAAAAACAACTACATTTATTTTACAGACATTAAAGAACAATAAAAACGTGTTCTTAGAGTGAATTTTTTTTCAAGAGTTACATACCAGAGCAATAGCCATATAATAAATTTGTAAATTTCTGGAAATAATACATCATGGTTAAATGAGCATTTTACTATACAGTTTAGGCCACAGAATTGATAACAACCCTCACAGAGAATAGGAATAACATGTATGTGTGTAAAAGAGAAAACAGACAAGGTTAGAACAGGCAAGGTAGGACTAGAGAACACGTGAATATACAACAGAAATCATTCATCTATTTGTAGCAGAAAGAGCTCTCAGAACTGGTTTTTCAGGACGTGGGCGGAGGAGATTCTGTTTTGAAAGAAATTAAGCTTTGGAACTGTCACTAATGTAAAATCAGCTGCTAAGTCAGAACCCAAATTTGTATGTGTTTTCAACTTATAATTATATGATCAGTTTTAAATGGTGCTTTTTTTTTAATAGCGTAGAAAGGGCGTGATAATTTTAGATTTTTTTATTCAACTCATTTCTTTCACTTTGCTCTGTTTTTAATGAAGAACGCTTCCTGTTTATACATGGGTTCCATTCATGGTGCAGATAAGTCATTGTATCAAAGCAGAATAGGTATTTTTCCTCTACCTTTAGCAAGGGTGGAAATAATTTCTGGAATACTTCACAAGTAGTTTGTTCTTAAAAAGCAAACTGTTGCTAAATTTTTTTCAAAAACATATACTCGAAGCAAATGCAAGTAAATGAGATTTTAATAACCTTTAATTTTAGATAAAAATTCCAAGGAAAGAATAAAGAAGCAGTAGAGCAAACCAAAGAGCAGAAATGACATTAAAACAGCCATTCGGGAAAAGCGGTCTGAACAGTAAGTTTGTCATGAGAGAAATAGCACTAAAATAAATTACAATTAAGAATATAAAGTATGATGTGATGAAGTAATTAAGATAGTATGGCCAAAAGAACATTTCAGAAAGGTCCAGGGAATTTGAACACCTAAACTGAGACACTTTAAGAGCTGGGTTTTCATAGTCAAGTTCTCCACACTTCTTGAAAATCAGATCCTTTGAGGTGGGATCCTTAACTGGACACTAAGAAATCACAGAACATCCAAAAATGTAGGAGTTTCGATACATGGTATATAAAAACAGAAAAGTAAACGCCCTTACCTAGGTATGGTAGAAGTTAATGTCCTAGCGTCGCTCAGTGTGGTAAGTCAACCTGGAGATATCTGGAAGTCAGGTACAATCAAAGCAGACAGAGAGCTGAACTGTCGTTCCCCATCCAGCTGTCTGAAAAGTCAAGAGACTTCTCCTTCAGAGGCTGAGTCACTTAAGGAGGAGGTAGGAGGTGTGGAAAAGGGTGGCACCTTGTAGAAATACCAGATCAATTAAAAGTACCGGTGAGTTGTTATACTTCTGTGCTTGCTGTACTTTTCAAGTGCAATAGGGCTGGGTTTCACAAAATGAAATGCTTTTACAGACCTTGAAACAGAAAACTAAGCAATCACTATTCGAAAAAAATATACTACGCTCGTTTGGATTTTCCACAGAAAAATACATTGCAGACCTATAAGGCTGACTCTCAGCTAGAGGGTTTCAGGTATTTACACAGGCAAACATGAAGAAACACTGTATTTCATCAAAGGAAAATTCTGCAGAAATGTTACGTGGGGAACACACACTGGAATCTGATACGCATTAAGTATTTGTGCTGTTTGAGTATGTGGGTAGAGGCAAAAGATCTGTGGGGGAAAACCCTCCCACATGAGATCTTGTTGAAAGTCACTCTTATCTGTGCACATTTGCATTCTCCTTCAGTACAGCCAGTAATAAACACAAAGGAGAGAAGAGAATGCCTTCACTTTTTTTCCCCCCCTTTATAATGGCTGCAATACATTTCTCTGTAGGCTAAGAACTGCCTTACTATTAATAAATACAGTAGCAAGGAACATAAACTTCCTTAAGGAATGCTGTATACAACCCTATGGTTCTGTCTAAGATACAGAGTCTGTTTTTAAAGTATCTTATGCTTAGCCCACACTTACTTTATATATGGGGAGCTTTTGTAATGAAATATGTAAGATATGATTTTACAAGAGTCTGAGTAACCTTTAGTCCTATTGTCTTGTGTGAAAATTAAGAATTGCTTTCAACACAAAAAAAGCAAACTGACACAGATTAACTTAGTAAATGTCTGCTTAGCCATATTTCTAGTTCTTATTTTTGCTGATGGTTACCTCTTCATAGGCTTGGTACATAGTAGCATGAAGTTATTGTCTAAACATTGGTTCTATCTGATGAAATACAGCTGATGAAGCAGAGCAGCAGACAAGAAAATACCAAGTATAAACTACGAACTACCACAAGTTTCAGAATTAATGAATACAAACAAGCAAACCTTTCTGAACTTTGTACATCTCATCTTCCGGGTTTCTGAAAGTGAAAAATACTTATAGCAGCCCTGGCATGTTCAGGTACACCATACTATATGTTTATCTTTTTACAATCAAGAAGAAAATTTTACAAATGCATCTCATTACAGACATACTATGATTTTACAATTTTAACACAGATGCCCCCCAAATGAAACAGATGTCTTTCCTCATAAGCAATGCACAATGGGAATTAGCTTAAAAAAAAAATGTACATATGCTTTGAGTTGAAATGGACATATAGCTTTGATTTATAATAACAACACCTGAGACTAGGAATATCTTTTTGGTTTGAAGTGTTTTTCTTTCACAATCCAGGTGCTAGATGATATTAATTTGTTATAATTTTACATTCAACCAGAATAGTTCTGCTCGTAAATCAGAGATAAGCTTAACGTGTCTCACAGTGCTGCCTTCTTTAGCAAAAATGTTTGAGAAACACAAATAGAGATGCAACCAATACAGTCTGGAGAAATTAAATTGATATTTTCCTATATTTATAACTGTCGTGGTTTAACCCCAGCCGGCAACTAAGCACCACACAGCCACGCACTCACTCCCCCGTGGTGGGATGGGGGAGAGAATCGGAAGAGTAAAAGTGAGAAACTCGTGGGTTGAAATAAAGACAGTTTAATAAGTAATGCAAAAGCCGCACACGCAAGCAAAGCAAAACAAGGAATTCATTCACCACTTCCCATCGGCAGGCAGGTGTTCAGCCATCTCCGGGAAAGCAGGGCTCCATCACGCATAATGGTTACTTGGGAAGACAAATGCCATAATGCCAAACGTCCCCCGCTGCCTTCTTCTGCCTCCAGCTTTATATGCTGAGCATGACATCACATGGTATGGAAATCCCTTTGGTCAGTTGGGGTCAGCTGTCCCAGCTGTGTCCCCTTCCAACTTCTTGTGCACCCCCAGCCTACTCACTGGTGGGGTGGGGTGAGAAGCAGCAAAGGCCTTGACTCTGTGTAAGCACTGCTCAGCAGTGACTAAAACGTCCCTGTATTATCAACACTGTTTCCAGCACAAATCCAAAACATAGCCCCGTACTAGCTACAATGAAGAAAGTTAACTCTATCCCAGCCAAAACCAGCACAATAACCTTTGAATACAGAGAAGAAACTACGAGGCACAGCAAGCCAGTTCTGCTACCCAAAATAAGCCAGAGGCTTATTCTAAGGCAGTCCTTGCTAAGTCTTTAGGGGCTGGCACAACAGAATAGACTCTCTACAGGAAAATACATACATATAAGAAATTCCAACAATGGTCCTGACCTCAGCTTAAGAATAAAGCAGGCCAGCTATCTTTTATTGACTGATCTACAACAACCAGTTGGTTGATTTATGGTGAACTTTGATGTTAGCTATGCTGGTTACTTAATATTTCAAAGCTGGAAAAAATAAAAAAATAAAACATTTTTTTCAGATTAAAGCAAATCCAACTTACTGCTAATCATTCTGTCTGATTTTCTCTATGGTAATCACATACAAGTATTGAACCTGGTGAATAAAGAATATATGATGCAGTGCCATGTATCAGGAATTGAACATTTTCAGCATAAGCATACAGTGAAAGTGACCCATAACTATTTTCCATGAACAAACTTCCCATACTCTGAAGAAATTCAGCTTTCAGAAATTCAGAGGAACTCAAACTTTGCCTCTGGATCTCGGTATAATAAATAAGTTGTATCACAAATCCAGCCATCCCCAGATTGTGTGAACTGTTCTGCAGTCAGGTTTAGAGAACAGCTTTGCTTTCATTCTCTAGTTTAAGGTCCTTATTTAAATGAAGGAGGGACAGAAATATAGATACAGCAAAATTTAATTGCTCAGACTATATCAGAATTTGAATTATGTCTCCCTTATTCCCTTTCTTGCTTACAAGAAAATTCCCCCGTTGTAACACAGATAGCATTCTGGACACAGATCTTTCAGCAGTGTCAAAAAAGAGCAGTGCAAAAAATACAAGCATGTATATGCCTCTGTATTGACCACCAAAGACTTTTAATCAAACAATGTAATTTACCTAATCTACTAGTTCACCGCATTGGGCCATGCTTTATTATTGATTTATCAGAGTTGAAGGAATTTTTTTTTAGTTCAAACAGTAAAGTACTCAGGTGATGTCAGTAACTAATTTCGTATCTACCTATCACCATAATGTCTATGTAATCTGCTTGTTGGGAGTTAGGTAAATACTCTGCTTTTGCTTGTCATTCTTGCAAGAAAAAAGAGGAACTTCTCTGAAAAAGATACAAACATAAATGGCCACATCCTCAGCTGATATAACGGGATATAACTCCACCAAAATCATTCTGATGATAGCTTGATTTACATTAGCAGAGTGCATGGCCTGACATGATTTATGAGAGAAAACAAGAAATGTCTTAGAATTCCTCCCAACTTTAACTCCTCTTTTTAATTTATTAATAACAAGCAATAGAGACACACTGCTGATTAGTAATCAGAGGTCACTATCTCTTGCTGCTTAGACTGCTAGCATATTTTGGAGGCCATTTGTAGCAAGCTCATTTTAAATACCTCATCAACAATGGAGGCTTAGGCTTATTTGTCATCCAAAGAATTCTTAAAATGCCTCCTAAGAAACTGCCAGTAGGGGATGTTGACTTTTAAAATAGTGTAGTAATGGCAGAAAAGTGAACATAACTAGTTCAGAGATGCCATCATTTAGATTTGAATGGCTTATTCAGTGTTATTAAAGTCAAATGCATGTAGCACCCTACAGTGGCAATACATTACTGTATTTCCCAATTCCCACCTTTCTTCTCTGAACAAGATGGTTGTGTTCTGGGTACTTAGCTTTAGTTTATACTTTTCTACAAAGTCTGTGTCCCTTGGTTGCTAGTAAGATGCATTTTCTCTACATTATTTTCTTGTCAATTTTTGTTGAGTTTCCATTTTTAAGTACAAAACATACTGCAAAATATTGTTCTATCTCCACATAGTTATTAAGGCTTACAGGATGGCCGTCATATGAAAATAGCATAATGTAGCCTAGCCCTTTTGAGCTTTTATGTAGATTCACAAGAGACAGATGGGCATGAACAATGACTCAGCGGGCAACTTTTTGGACAAATACCATTCTGTGACTCCTCCCAAAAAGGGAGGAATACATTACTGAATACATTTTTTTCGTACTCGCAGTCCTCCAAAAGGAAAGTCCTTTAATACTTCAGACTTTCCAAGTAGGATTGGTAAACTATTGTGTTCTGGGTTATAAGATGTTATTATTATAACTGGTGTGTCCAAAAGATTTAAAGACATTCTAGCCAGTGCTGTTCAAATTTTTTAGTTTTAAGATACAGATAAAAAAGCTACATTTATCCTATTAAGTTAAACATACCAAAGCCCAGCCCCTGGCCTGAGGACAAGTGGCACAGTATGGTTTGTATCTGTATCGCTAAACTTGCTTTCCAAAAAGAACTGTGTGGCCTCATCCACGCTCCTATTGGAAACAGTGCGGGGATTGTACTAGAGAGATCCATGCCCAAGGGTTTTTTCAGAGATAACTAACTGGCAGGAACAAAACTGTGTCAAGGAGCATGCATGATAATGGTATGGACAAACAGAGGACATTGCTCAAGCCCAGGTCCTACCCCCACTTGGTTAAATAGTACGGTCCTACTCATTGGACCTGATTTTTCCCAAGTGAATTGTGTTCAACGTAACTCGTGTCAAAATATGACTAAAACTAAACACTCTAAAACATATAGATAGGTGTCGGCAGTGGATGATGGCCAGCTGCCAGGCAGCATTTAGCAGACAGACACAGATAGTTAATGTAACCTTTATCTGGGAGGTGGGTTGCACATCTGTGCCACCCACACATTTTTCTTGCTTAAGCTTGGTCTAAGATCAGCTTATAAGTAGGCAGCAGTTCTAACAGGTTAAGTCAAAAGAGGAAGGGTCATTCAGGGAAAAAAGAACCCAGTGCAGCAAATATAATACTACTTAACACAGGAAAGGAAGTGGTGCTCATGCATAGAGTGACACCTTACTCTTAAAGGTGACTAACACAAGGACTGCTCCTACCTTAATTCCCAGTCCAGTCCTATGTAAAATAAGGGGATACCTGGGACTTGTGCTACCTCTATGTACAGACGTACTTTTCAGTCCTGGTCAAAATAATTAACCAAGGGAATGTATTGCCTATGGGTACACCCTTACCAAGAGGTATGCATGACTCAGAACCAGACTAGAAACGGTTGTGTGAATCCCAGTAGCATTCATGACAGCAACAGAGAGGAGAGGGAGAAATAAGGAGTATGATTTTTTTCCATGGGAATATTATTCTATCATTAGACTCCCATGGGATTTCTGTAACTTTCCCCTGAAGATTCTGGTCCTCCTGCTCCTAGACAGACATCTCAAAATAAAGTAAACTACTGATCTCATGTGAGATGGAAACGCCCTTTCTCCATGGGCATCCTAGCTCATGCTAAGATGCGGGTTTTAAAGGTAGATAAGCCATGTCCTGGGCAGTCTTGCAAAGGGCAACTACTGGCAGTGCAGAGTGCCTGGGGTCCTTTTTAACAACTTTGTTCCTCCCTTGGTGCTCAAAAAGTCAGCATTCCTCTGCCTAATCCACATGCAAGGCTCATCTCCAAGCATGCCTAACCCTTTCAAAGAACAGGAGGAGAAAGCAACAGCCTACCAATTGGAAAAGTCACTTAGCCTATGGCTAAACCCAAGTTCAAATCATTCCTCCTTTTGAGAGCAGCCCATTTTTACCAGCAGACTACATTAACCACTGAGTTATAAGATATTTTTCATGGGAGGGAACACAATTACCACGGTTTTTCTACCTCCCTAAAGTTTAAATATTCACTGGAGGGAGAATAACGCTACAGCCCTTTTACTGTGACATACAGATATTGGTCTCACCACTGTCTAAATGAATATTTAGATATTATATATGGAATTCTCCTTTTTCTTCTTATATTGTATTTTTCAGAATTTTATCACTTGGGTGATTAAAATAGGTAGAGAGAAGAGTAATTTTGTAATATCATGTAGCAACAGCTGTTGTGCAGAGGCAGAACAACTTAAAGCCACTTTCACTAGATTATGTTACTGTTAAAGTGAGTACAACATTTCGGTAAGTCTGATATGAAATAGCAGAATGCATCAGGGAAAATGTTGTGTTTTATGGATCAACTTTTGCCAGCCCAGCTTCAATTTCCTATTGCTATTGCAGGCTGCCGTTTCTGGGGAAGACCTTTCAGCTGATTGAAGTAAGGTATGCAGTCTGGTTGTTTAACCACACCTTCCTGAGTACAGGAAGGAGCACTGTCAGAGCTTTTTCATACGCATTTTTTAAATGCTAAGAAAACCTTAGTGACGATGCAGATGTATTTGGCAACCCATTGTTCTCCCAAAAGGTGTGGCAAAGTTCATAAACTAAAGGAAGGAAAAATTGCTTTAAATAGCATGCAAAATGCCTAAACCTTTTCATTGCTTCTAGTTGCCACAGAAAATGGCTGAGCAGTGTCTTCTGTTTTCCTTTCTAAAATTGCTTGGCAGAGAAAAATGCTAATCATAGCAGGTGCCAGCACATTTCATGGAGATACACGATCTTCAATGTTAGTGGGTCTGATTTCCCCACAATTTGAATACCTCTCTACTCTACAAATGAGTGAAATATCTTGCAGAAGTCCCTGAAAGTCTGGTCCATAGTATGCTAGACTTGTGTATCTTGATCTTGCACCACTGCCATTACTACCTTAGCTAAAGAACACAAAGAGTTACTGATAAAATCAGTTATCTAAGGAAAATTGTGCTGAAAATCTGGCTAAGTCAAATGACATCTGTGTGATACCAGCTGAATGGCTGTAACCAGTTTTGTAGCTTATGTTATTGATAAATAGCTTATTTGTTAATGTGTTACCAGCATCTGAATTAACAAATGGCTAAAGAAATGAAAATCAGGTTCTGACCAATACTAATGGGAGAGTGAGAATTATGATTAGATGTGCTTTTCCCATTAAATAATAAGAAAGACTTTATAATATCCCCATCACTTAAAAATCCCCACTGAGAGAGCTCTGGGAAAGAACCAACAGTGCTGATCTCAGGGAAAGCCATCTTGTTAAAAGATGTTAGAGGACGAGAAGTTAAGGGGAGGAAAGTTTCTTCCTGCTCCTTATCTGAAATTTTCTTATAGCAATTAATTGGTCATGGGCACTGTAAATACACAGGAGACAATCCCCCCAGGCTGTTCTTTTTATGGTGCAGATAAGGAGATGTATCTGCCCCATAAAATGATATCCATGTGAGGAACTTCAAATTACACTTATCTGATAGACTTTCTCTCCTTGTCCTGGTATTGTGCTGGGATTATCTGCTAGGGCTAGGCAGCCTTTTCTGTTGTAATGATGATTCTTTCTTTTACTATTTGGACCAAATTAGTCAACTGAGAACTTGATTGTCATTTGAAAACCTATATGGAAATTTTATACCAATCAAAAAAACCCAGTGAACCAATATTCCACCTATTTAATGAAATCTTCATTTGACAGGTGGGTTCCACACTAGTGTTATCGGCACACATAACTGCTATGCATGCCAGCCAAATGTAACAGATTGTGATCCTGTTCTCTATTCACATCAAAGCTGAATATGAGCATGGAAGAAAGGTAGGTTTTTCCCCATTCCTGGAAGATGGTGGCTGTGGTACAGTTAGCACAGAACGGCTTCCTGTAGAAGAGAACTGCAGAAATAAGACAAAGGCCAAAAATGGGAATCAGAAAGGATGGAGTTGAACTTAAAAGGGTTCAGAGAAGGACAAAAAAGATGATCAAAGATACAAAATTACTTCTCCACACAAGGAAAAAATGCATTAGCTAAGACCCTTTTAGTGTGGTGAAGGGATATCTGAAAGGAGGTATAAGTGGTCTAAAAAATCACAAACATTATGAGAAGGGTGTATTGCAATTCTCCCCCCAGTACAAGAGCTATTTGGCATCAAAATTAAGCTAGTAGGAAGAAAAAAAAAAAAAAAAAGAAGGAAAAAGAGGTGTTTCTTCCTACAATATGTATGTAAGCTGTCCTTGCTACAGGAAGCTGTGTTTCCAATAGTTTATGAAATGCAACAGTTTATTTAGATAGATGTATATCTGTACTTGTGTTTGTGTGTGCATATGCGTGTATGTACATAAATACTTATATATGCATGTGTGTGTACCTATACACAAGACGGTTCAATGAGAAGCAAGACAAGCTTGTGGAAGAGAAATCCATTGATGGTCACTAAGTAAACACAAACTACATTTGGCTAAGAAAGACCCTAACATGCAAATTGGTAGAGACTGTAAGGACACTTAGGGAAAGCAACTTATATGCTTTCCCTGTTCTTCCACTCTTGCCTGAGCATCCGCTTTTGGCCACTGCTGGAGACAGAATATTGGGCTAAATAGGGCTTTGAGCTGACCAAGGACTGCCACTCCTATGTTATGCCCCTATGGTCAAAATTTGTATAAGGCACATAATTAAAATTGCATTAAAATTATTTCCCAATTCTTTGATGTTGATGTAAACAATTAGCAATACAATCAAGGTGATATACAAAATTTTTGTAGAATGTTGATGCTTTAGGTATTAAGGTAAGTCAGTCGCCTTAGTGAAGGGGCTATCGTTCAGCCCCTCAGCTGAGAGTCATTCAGCATTGTCATTTTAGTTTCTTCAGACTGAATTTCTTCTCTAGTCACATGACAAATGTGGAGAGTATGTATATATGCAAATATGGAGAGTACTGTATTTTGTTAGCACATGTTTAAGACCCTTTTCTTACTCATAAGTACTTTTGCAGTCAAATAAAATTGCTCATCTGTTCAAATAACAGATAAAATAACAAGGCAGATTTATGATATCTGTTGAAATGTATGTCATCTGCAGGAGTAAAATAGAAAATGGTATCACAGAAGTGGCATCTTCCCTCCACATTCCCCTCCCAGCTTCTCTGGAGAAGAATTCAGCTGTCCCATTGTCCTCCCTTATCCACAGAAGTAGAAGGATTAATACCATTTCCAAGCATATTCCAAGGAATACATTTCAGGTGCAGATTTCAATCACAAACAGAACTATGTGAAAGAAAGGAGAATACATTTCCTAAATTAACACACCTGCAAGTAGGGCTTCATGGGCTGAGAAGCAGAAGAAACAACTGAACTCTCTTCTTGCCTTTACAAAATACTTGTCCTTTGATATAAAGTGGCCAATAGACTGTTACAATGGTGAGGAAGTTACTACATTTTAAATATCAACTTCTCCTTCCCTTTTATTCTGAGTAAATTATATTCTTCTGAATAATTGTTTTCAAAACTGTGAGTACTTTGGAAAGAATGTTGGCAGAAACAATCTTTTACATGAGTTTTAATGTTCAGTACACGGAGAATTGAGCTGAAGGTTTTTTAATTTGTTTTTGTTGCTGTTGTTAAGTGCAATGAAAACAAGGCTGGGCTTTAAAACAGGATGATTTCAAAATAATTTGGGTGATATTACAAGGGAAAGAGTCAGAGCAGAATTATTGTAATTATCTGGATGTAATCATGGAGTCCCAGATCAGTTCCTGAAGTTCCAGATCCTGCCACAGTGCTATAGGAGCATACTGTGAAGAACCCAGTAATTTTAAGTGTGGGCTGCTCTGGATCCTCATGCAGGCTATTAGCCTGAGAAAACTAAATGCCAATTAATGTCTAAGTAAATAATCTGAATTCTGCTCAATGAAAGGAGAAGCCAAACTGGTGACAGCTATTTTCAAACACTTGTTTCCTCAGAGCTGGGCGAAACTTTCCATCACAGGCCCTATTTAACAAAAAGGCTAGGCTACATCAAAAGCGAGGCTCCTACCTCTACATTTGTCACTCAAGACACCCCTAATGTAATCTCACTCTAATGTGGATGACTAAAGTAGGTCAGAGCATTGGGCTCTGGAAGTTACTATTTCTCTCCACTCTCTTGAAAGGGAGCCTAAGATGACAAGTCAGATGTAGGCATATACACTGTAAACACCTAGACATGTCAGATGAATCCCATGTAATGGCACGATTTCAAATAAAATTTTTGCTCTTACAGAAAGCAATGACTTCTTGCCAAATTAAAAGGAAAAGGAAATAAGCATGCAGATTTTTTTTTCTCTGTGTCTGGCCAAAATTCAAGTTGCAAAGCTCATTCTGCAGCCTCAGCAGTACTGCATCTATACTACATCAATATTTGTCTCATTCTTAAGCAAACTGTGTCCTCTGATGCATTGCAGAAAACAGCTTCCCTACTGCACTGTGGCCACTTACACAAAAAGTGTGACAAGGAAACTATAATCTGGCCATGTGGGAGTCTGACCCACAGAGAAATTGCAAGACAAGAGGAGAGAGAGAAACCAAAAAATCATTGTGCTTTCCTGGCAGTTCTGTCCCTTTCATTCATGGGTACAAAGGCAATATTCCTTCTATTTTTAGAAGGAATATGTCAGATCTTTCTGGATTTGAACCCTCTAGCTATAGCAACAGTAAGACTTGAATTTTTGGGTTTAGCTGCTTTACTTGTAGGTAACTGTATTCACTCTGTTCAGATCCATGAGCTGCAGACAAACCAGTACAAATGAGGTTTGGCATCTTCTATGAACCTGTGAGCGGAACCTCCATAGTATTGTGCCTAAATCACAATCTTTGAATTCTTTAGTTTTTCTTAATTTTCATTTTGAAATATGCAATTCTGCTCCAGAATATTTGAAACTTTTAAACTCATAGTGCTAAACTCATTTTAGGCTGAAGCAGAAAGCTCCAAGTCAGCGAGCTATGTTGTAGCTTAATTATACGGCCAGGTTGGGTGTGTGAAAATAGCCACCGCACACTGGAGAATAAATTGCTGGGTTTGGTTTTTCTTGATTTACAAGTTGCTATAAGAGGTGCATGTTCCCAGGGAGTGGTGAAAAGTAGGGGTGTGTTAAACAGGTTTAAGAACATTTTAAAGAGACATTGTCAGGTTTGAGACATAGTAGATTTGGTGTACTTCCTCCTTCCTTCCAAATAACATTTTCTATTTCTGTGATTACAAGCAGCTGAGCTGCACCCTGCCGCTCTATTTAAGTGATACCACAAAATCCAGTGTAGCAGTTATGTTTCACACTGGTCACCCTCTCTGTCTTTTTTTCTTTTTGTTGCCATCAGTCAGGAAATGAAACTGCCAGGACTGCTGTTCTTTGCACTCCTTGGAGAGCAGAATTCACATGCCATCGAGTCCAGCCAGTAAAATCTTGTGGTTTTCTGTAAAAATAGCTGTGGTGGGTGAGGACAAGCAACACTTGAATCAATATTTCTCCACTCAGAGCGGTACAAAAGTTATTTGCTAGTGTTGCTGGGGCCACCACTTTCAGTCTGAAATACCCCAGTCCAAAGTCTGGGCTGCAAATTCCCAGGAACTTTGGCAAAAGTCACATGATTTTGAACCTGAATTTTCTTGTTTCTCAGAAGTTTTGCATGGAGAACGGACATAATTTTAAATCTTTTATACACATAGCATTGGCTTTGAGCCTTGGAAAACTACTGGGTATTTTCTCCATCTGGGTATCCTACTGGAACTAAGGATAATTCCAACTGAAAATGAGAGCAATCTTTCTTAAATGGATTTCACAAGAGATGACTGGAATATCCATTTCAATCCCTTGCTTAGTACAGGAGAATAGAATTAGCAGAGCACAATGTATATACAAACTTCAGCCTGGCATCATTGCAAATAACACTGAAGTCTTTGTTTGGAGGGATTCAACCTCACTCTCTAGGGAACATTTTTAAATCACTTTTTTTTCCCCAGCTGGTAAATATGTTAAATTTTTGATTTCTCCTGTGGCGTTATATGATAGTACTTACAGTGTTATCCGACATTCTGTATAACAGAAACATTCAGCACCAAAAGGTCCAGTATTTAATTATTTGAGAAAATATATCTTTTAAATTCCCCCTTCCAAAGGTAATAAGAGAGCACCATGACACACACAAAAATCATTGTTAGCCAGACCAAAACTTAGTTCACAAAAAGAGCAGAGTGGGGACGTGACTTGCAAGTGCCACTGTTTGGAAGAAGCAGAGCAGATGGAGACTGAAATTTGGAAGTAGGTAGCAAAGTAACTGAAGAGAAGCTGAAATAAAAAAGGAGGAAGATGTCAAAGAGAAAATGGAAGCAAGCAGAAAAGGATGTAGAAGGTCAAAGATCAGTCTGATCTGATATACAATACAAATCCTGCAGAGATGTGCTCATGAAGGGTTTCGAGAACTGTATCCTTGTATATGAAGATTAATGTTTCCTACTGTTTTTTAAGCAATGATAGAAGTGTTTATATAAAAAATAGAACAACTCTTTCCCCAGAAATCTTACATTTTAGAAAAACAGCAATCAAATGAAGAGAGACAGGATGAGCAGTGATGTTGCATGAGAACTATGTCATGAACAATGTGTGGCATGTCAACTATTCCTTCCACATGGCTTGTGACTGGGACAGATTAACATCTGAATTACACTGCAGAAGGAGCAAATAAAGGCAAATGCACAGGATGAGGAAGGATGGTTGCTCAGCTGCAAACAAGGGAGCCAAGGGATTTGAAGGCAATGCCACAAACAAGCAGCCATCAGAGGTTCATGCAGAAGGGCAAGTTCATTTTTAGGCTCTTAATACAATTTTTCTCAGGGTTTTGTAAGGTCAGCCTCCTAAACAATCAAAGGTGTAACTGCAGAGACTACCCGTTCAGGAAACACCGCAAAGATTGCCATGAATCAGTATCTCTGTCACTTATCTAACTGTACAGTGCGGTGATCCAGTAAATGGGTGTTGACAATAGGTTTTGCAGTGAACAGCAAGGGTGTGGTTTCATTATCAGTTTAAACTAATCTATTACCACATTCCCAACAAAAGGAACAGTTCTGCTTTCCCTGTCCTGCCCTTGGTCGTGTTCTCCCACTAGTCCCTTAGATTGCTTCAGTGAGGTCAGTAAACTGATCCTATTTACCGCAAGTCTCACAATCAGAAGAACTGAAGCAAAGCATTCAGCAAAAAAGAAAGATACAGGGTAGGGCAAGACCACCCCATAGTCGTAGTGTGCTATTAGGTGGTTTACACCAGTCAGGAAACCAGCTTTTAAAGCTAATATCTTAATTTAGCAACTAAAACAAAAGGACAGTTCACACCTCAAAATCAATATTTTAACTTCTCTGTAAACTCAGTCTTATTGTTACTCGTGATATCCCTTCACTAGAGCATTTTCCCTGCCCTAACAGCTACAGATTTTTTTAATACAAGAGAAGTCACCCCAGGATTTCAATTGAAAGGACTTGCCAACACTTAGAAGGAACCATCTATGGCCTTTCAGAGTATGTCCTAAGTTTTCTGAAGTACTGCATTAGCTTTCCTCTCATCTACAAATCTCGCCTTGCTCAAATCTCTACACATACATATATGGGAAAAGCAATTAAAAACATAAATGGGCAATATGGGTAATTTTCCAATTATTACCCATACATTTTCTTTTCTGTATGGAAGAACTTTTTCTGATCTCAACATTTGTTTTCATATTAGTGGTCTTTGATATCTTTCAGGCACTACTGGGAAGGGCAAAACTTGAGGATGGGATTTTAGTGACAGGAATCATTATCACGTTAGATATTAAGGAATTCATCTGATCTCCAAAGTATTCAACAACTCAAAAGATAAAAAGAGATACTTTTTTATGTTTCTCCACCACTACCCTTGAAGACAGATTGTACTGGTTTTGGCCGGGAGAGAGTTAATTTTATTTCTAGTAGCTCGTATGGTGCTATGTCTTGGATTTGTGCTGGAAACAGTGTTGATAATACAGGGATGTTTCAGATATTGCTGAGCAGTGCTTACACAGAGTCAAGGCCTTTTCTGTTTCTCACACTGCCCCACCAGCGAGTAGGCTGGGGGTACACAAGAAGTTTGGAGGGGACACAGCTGGGCCAGCTGACCCCAACTGACCAAAGAGATATCCAATCCCATGTGATGTCATGCTTAGCATATAAAGCTGGGAGAAAGGAGGAAGGGGAGACATTCGGAGTTATGTTGTCTTCCCAAGTAACCATTATGCGTGATGGAGCCCTACTTTCCTGGAGATGGCTGAACACCTGCCTGCCGATGGGAAGTAGCGAATGAATTCCTTATTTTGCTTTGCTTGTGCATGCAGCTTTTGCTTACCTATTAAACTGTATTTATCTCAACCCACGAGGTTTCTCACTTTTACCCTTCAGATTCTCTTCCCCATCCCACCATGGGGGGATTGAGCAAGCGGCTGTGTGGTGTTTAGCTGCATACTGGGGTTAACCCACAACACAGACTTTAATCAAATAATAGGATCAATTCATAGAATCACAGAATCACAGAATTGATGAGGTTGGAAGGGACTTCTTAAGACCATGTAGTCCAATGCCCCTGCTCAAGCACAATCACCTAGAGTATGTTGGCCAGGATGGTGTCTGGTTGGACTTTGAATATCTGCAAGGATGGAAACTCCACAAGCTCTCTGGACAATTTGTTTCAGTGCTTGATCACCCCCACAGTAAAGCAGTGTTTTCTTGTGTTCAGATGGAATTTCATGATTTTTAATTTGTGTCCATTGCCTCTTTTCCTGTCAGTGGGCACTACTGAGAAGAGCCTAGCTGCCTCTTCTTCATTCCCTCCCTTGATGAGATCTCCCTGAGCCTTCTCTTCTCCAAGCTGAACAGTCCCAGCTCTCTCAGCCTCTCCTCATATGAAATGTGCTCTAGTCCCTTAATCATCTTTGTGGCCCTGTGCTGGACTTGCTCCAGTAAGTCCATATATTTCTTGTACTGGGTGATCCAGAACTGAACACAGTACTCCAGATGCAGCCTCACCAATGCTGAAGAGAAGAAGTATCACCTCCCTTGACCTGCTGGCAATGCTTTTACTAACATAGCCCAGGATGCTGCTGGCCTTTTTTGCCATGAAGGTGCATTGCTGGCTCATGGTCATCTTATTGTCCACCTGCTGCATAACTTCCACTCCAAGAGCCTTCTCAGCAAAGCCCCTTTCCAGCCAGTGGGCCTCCAGCATGTACTGGTGCCTGGGGTTATTCCTCCCCAGATGTAAGACTTTGCCTTTACCCTTGTTGAAGTTGATGAGATTCCTCTCTGCCCTGTTCTCCAGCTTGTCAAGGTCCCTCTGAATGGTGGCACAACTGTCTGGCACATCACCCACTCTGCCCAGTTTTGTATTGTCTGTGAACATGCTGAAAGTGCACTTTGCTCCTTTGTCCAGGTCATTAATGAAGATGGTGAACAGTACTGGCTCCAGCATTAAGCCCTGGGATACATCACTAGTGACTTCAACCATCTAAAGCATAGACCTTCCTTCTTCTTATGATGAGTGACAATTTCTCTTCTGCCTAAGCTGTATGTACGCTATATAAATTGCTACTTCTCCAAAGGGAAGACCAAGCCAGAATTAATAACTCTGAAAAGCAGTCCATGCTCACTCTGTAATTATGTGCATCTTCTCTTCATGGGACAGCGCTAACCTGTTTCCTTCCTCTTTTTCTCCCATCCTTGCCACATCCTGTCTCTGACAACCATGGTAGGTAGAAAAGATTAAGGGCTTCCTTGAACTCTTCGTTTAATAACGAACAAGAAGGAAAGAGGTGATCACCCATACATTGGCGACTCTATAATTACAAAGTCAATGAAATGTAAACTCTCTCCACTTCTGCCTTCTAATTAATTTATTGTAATTACTAAAATGTACTGATTTATTTTCATTCTTCTGTTGCAACAGAGATGTCTATTAAAAAATTTGAGAAAAGAAAGAATAGTACAAGCCCCAAAACTGAAATTTATATACAGGAGGCTGTTTAAATGTAAATATAAATTTGTGTTAGAAGCAAAGGAGATGAACGTAATAAATAGGCATATTATATTGCAATGTTCCCACTGAGTCAAACAGTATTTAATCACTTGCAGTTTTGTGTAAGTACTAAAGGTGTTGCTCTGTGATGAACATCCAAGCTAATCTGAATACACAGGCACAGTATCTCATAAGCAGTAGTACTATGAAGGGTAAAATACATAACAGCTTTGATTTATTCAATAAGGTACAGAATATGCTTTCAGGCAAATATATGACCACACAGTAGAAGCAGACATCATAGATAATGTACAGATGAGGGAAACTTTAACCACTACTTTATATATTTTAATTCCACAGTAAATTTCGTGTTTGTAAAAAATAAATATTAGTTTACTGAGCTTAAATATGGTCATGTACAAAATTAATGTTCCAGATGACAAGCTTTCTCTATAGTTGTCATGACCAGTGTGCCATACAAACAGGAGGATTCCCAGCTCTGGCCCCTGGGCCACTCCTGCAGAGTCTCTGAACACAAGGTGGCCACACGTCCCTTGTATTACTTTCTCTTCGATTTGTGTTTAACCAAGTGGTCTTTAGTCAGTACTTTGAAATAACGATGGTGGACACCCATCTGTTTCTGTTTCCGGATGGAGAGAGCTCAGAATAAGGCACCTGCAAGGCAGATGTAAGATGTCCCCTGCCCTCAGTATTTTTGTATATTCAGTCCTAGGTGACTCCACAAAGGGAAAGGGAATTTCTGGTGGCTCCATATTCAGGGGTCTCTGACTCCATGCATCATTTAAGGCGGCAGAGATGGCCTGACTCAGAGCTTTGCATGCCAGTGTAAGTGGCAGACACCTCAGTGCATCCTCTGGCTATGTCTGACCTTCCCTGAACTGCTCTAATGTTCTAGTTGAGACCTCTATAAGTTCTCCCGATAAATCCAGGGAGAAACTCAGGACTAAGACTAAGGACAGATGCAAGTTCTGAAATCCTCACAAAGCAGCACCAACTGCAAGGGCTTAGATTACTCCCTTGTAACAGATACAAGGAAGTATCTGCTTACCTCTTTCAGCAGACAGAGATTTTCAGCACACGTGCTTAGGCATGTCCGGGTCTTGGGCTGGGGTCTGCCCTAGCTATTGCTGCCTCTGCCTCCCATCCCCGTGCAGTCACAGCAGCTATTACATTTTGTTACACTGAAACTTCAAGGAAGGATCAGACTTGAGAGCTTCTGCTGTATTTCAGAATCAGTCAGTACAACTGGCAGAAAAATCTGTGAAGGGTTTATTCATTATTTCTGGCACCACAAGATGAATCTTCAGGAGGCTGCTCAAGCTATATGAACAGATTTATTATCTTCATGCTAGAGGATGAGTAATGCCCTTACTTCTGACTGCAGGTCCTTGCACCTTCCTCTGAAGCATCTGGCTCTGGGCTCTGTCAGAAACAAATTACTGGCCTGAATGTTGTGTAGGTCTGATCTAGTGTGTCTATACCTCCATAATGGAAAGCATTAAAAGCAGAAGTGCCCTTCTTTCTACCAGCCTTCACAACAGAAAAGTGATTCAAAATATATTGGCATTGAAATGTTACAAATATTGAAGTCACTTTTAACTGTAATAATTGATTTAAATTTTCACGCTCTCTCTCAAAAAACAAATATTTTCATCCAGACACTGATTAGCCCAAAGTTCACAGGACAGGACAATATACACAAGTCTGAAGAGTATACATAGTGCTAATTTAATTTAATCACAATCAATTAAGTATTTACATAAATACAATCCTCCAAGGAAATATGTTTTTATCTTGCCAAGAGCAATTCCTTGAAGGATGATAGGGTAAGAAATACTACACGTATTATTACAAAAAATTACTTTGAGGTGAATGTACTAATTTTAATTATATCAGGTAATCTTGAGGCTTCCCATACTTTCAAAAAATCATTTATTCTGCTTGCACTAGTTTACAGTTGGTTTTAGATACTGGCAGTACTTTTTTTCTCATATAACAAAGTCCTGCCGTCCATCCCCTTGGAAGGACACTGTCTCAGTCCCACTCTGGCTGAAGTAATATAAAGACTCAGATAGTCTTCATCTGACAGGGCAACTGCAGAGAATAAAACAGCCCCTCACCTTGCCATGATCCAAGACAAGAGCAGCTGTTCCAAGATGGGTGGGACTTTCCCGTAGACCCCACATACAGACCCTACCCTCTTCAGAAGCTGCTTTCTGTAGTGCAGAGCTACATCCACAGCAATCCCTTCCCTAGTTTACATCTCCTGCCAGATGATTTTAGGACTCAAACCAAAGCAAATCTATGCTTCAATGCAGGAAGCTCTCATTCAGGAACAGGGCTCCCAGGTAACAACAGATAATATAATAAAATAGTGCTGTTCACTCCTCTCGCCCCATGTATTCTCCATTAAAAGCACTATTCAATTAAGATTAATTCACAAATAAGGAGAATTTGACTGTAAATAAAATTTGATTTTACTATTCAAGCAAGAAGGTTGGATAATAGAAACTGGTCTAGACTTGAGCCATTCTGTAGCTCGGAGTTCATAGTAATGTTCACAGTGGTAAAAATAATCCAGTATTTTAACAAGGCGGTTCTGCTGGAAAACTGTTGACCTATAGAGTCCTATGCACTTAGTCTTTTGAAAGGTTAAACAAACTGCTCCGTAAAATGAAATTTAAATCCAAAGCTGTAACTCTAAAAAACCTCAGCCCACCTCTTGCCTCTCTCTAGAAAAATGTAAATTCCACAGGCAGGTCATTGTATTCGGAGTTCTCTAGCCACGTACATGTATGCCTCGGCGTAGATATCTATCTATCTGGCTGGTTTGGAGCAAGCAACTGGGTGTCTGCCTCACATCTAAACTGGGTGAGGAGTATCCAGAGGTGATACTCCCCTGATGAAGACCTGAAAAGAGTTTGGTGCAACACATGTTTTCAGGGGTTGCCTAACCCAGCAGTCAATGCTGGGCACTTCAAAACACAGAGTTGCTGCAGATGCTTTATTATAAAATAAACGTGACCATGGCTGGCGTAGTAGCAAGGGACCTCTCATTTTATTCATAGTTCATGACATGCTGTTCCATTTGTGCTTGGTACCCTGCTTGTATCCAGGAAAAGAAGGTGGCCACAGCTGTGCTGCCTCCTATCTAATAAACCAGCAGTTAGTATGCTGTCCTGAGTGAAGGACACTGCAGTGTCTTAGTCTGGGCATTAACTCATCTATATTTTGAGCATGTGCTCAAAGAGAGCATGTGAGCATATATATTGAGCATGTGCTCAAAGAGAAAGCACAAGGGAAAAGCAGGAGCTGAAGCCTTTTTCCTAAAGAAAATGTCCAAACTACAAATTCTGAAGACAGGAGGTTCCATCTCCCTACACATCAGATGCTCAGAGAAATAACCTTCCTGTGTTTTTCAGATGGTGCCTGTGGTGCACCTAAGAGTCATTTAGCTATTTTGCGCTGGTTACAACAACAGGTAAATAAACAGAATTGCTGCATCTAGATTTTTGCTACAAAAATGCATGAATAAAAAACATCTTATAGCTATCAGAGTAATTGCCATACGTGTGTTGTATGAAGCGCTGTTTGAGATTAGCAATACCAGTATTTTTTACTTTTTGTAAGCATATATAACACAAAGTATAAGAGCAATTTATTTTGTCTTAGAACATGAAAGAGATTTAAAATATCACTTGTACTGTCTATATATGCTTATATATGTCCATAAGCCTCCTGCTACATTTCACAAGGTAGATCCACAAGTTGTGCCTTCTAGCTATGCTCTACTCAATGTCCTGAAAGAAAATAAATTTCATAGCTCAGCACAAAATCTTTCCTTTTTTCTTCCTGCAGCACAATCGAGTTTTTGAGTCCTCCAGTTCTGTTACTAAAATGTTATGGTTGTTATAAAGTGTGAAAGGTATTTTATAGCTTGAGATATATGGGGAAAGACTGTCCAGATGAGTCCACCTCAAAACTTCCAGGTGGTTTAGCTACCCCTTTCTAGACTTCATCCTGAGCACACACTTGCCTGTGAGAGTAATGAATGCCTCTCAATGACCATGGTGTGGCCCTTTTTATTCATATGTGTTCATTTGCCTTCAGTTAACGACAGAACTCACACAAAAATTACGTCCACAAGAGGGATTCTAACATTTAAACCAAGTAACTGATACTCTTGTTTCTGAATAGATCATGCAGCAAAGACCATATTAGATACTTGACAGCCTTTAGTCTGGGAGCTAGTGCAAATACCTTTTTATAAAAGAAATGTTTAATCTCTCTGTATCCACTTGCTTCTTTGTAATGCAGATTCCCTGAAAACTGAGACCGATACCGATTTCCAGTTATCGATTCTAGAACATACTTACAATTTAGTGCAATGTGCACTTTGAGCACTAGGTGGAAATAGAGCAACGAAAATAAGACCCATTATCAAATCTTCAGCACAACAAATGGAAGAGCTTTCTCCAACACACATGACCGAAATCCCAGAAGAGAGAAATGGCAGCTTAAATCTCCTTCATTTTATTGGGGACCTCTATCATTCTCATTTCTTGCACACAAGAATAAGAGAAAATATTCTCTCTAGTCTTCTTAACCTTGATTTTTTAAATTTTCTTTCCTTGCTGACTTGCTTTAAATTTTGGGATACATGTATTCAGAGTGCTCAGATATATCTCTACTGATTGTTGTCCAAGTATTTCCGTGGAAATTAGTACCTGAATTAGACATGTAGCAATTTTTCCTCTATTGCTATTGCAGTTTTGCAAAACTCTAGGTTGAACATATACTTAAACTGAGATGCTTTTGTCTGCTGCTATTTGCTTGTCATAGATTCTAAACAAATAAAATAGTGACAATAGAAATGAATGCTTTCCTTTCACTCGCTGCATGCTTATGCAACAAGAAAAGCACAGCTAGAAAAGTCACCCTAATTTTACTCCTTTGTATAACCCAGTTCTAGGAGCCTCTTTATTACAATTCTAAATTTTTTCAGCTCAAGAAAGAGAACTGAAATGATACTTAGCTTTGGATGATAGGCATCTTTTAGATATTGTGTTGCTTGTGGAAAACTTAACTCCAGAAAAATCCATATGCAGAATGCAACTGCAGCAAAAGCCCACAGAAATAAGGAGGAATGATGTAGCACTTCAGAGGAAACCACAAAGCAGAACTGAGATGCACAACAGCAGTGCTGGTCCAAACATGCATGGTCAGGATGGGACATGCAGGCATTCTCGTCTTACTTCCAAGAAATGATCAATCTTAGAATAAGACCATCCATTTGAAAGGATACAGTCATGATTTATGCAGCCTCAAAAGAGATTGACCTAGTCATCCCTCACCCCTTTCAGTACTACCTGCAGAGCTTGAAAGGTCTGGGTTAAGAAGCCAGTATAGTAGCAAGGGACATCTCTAGTTTTATTTAGAGTTCATGACGTGCTGTTTCATTTGTGATTGATACCCTGCTTGTATCCAGAATGAATACATAACAAACCATGAGGTTTCCTGCAATATTTTCACTTCTTCCAAATTCTTCTAAATCTTTTAATTAAAACATTGGTGATCACCAATAACTTGTTCTGTTTCATTCTGCATGTTTACCCAAGTTCTGCCTCTTTGCCCACCTTTTAACACAGTAAGAGGGCAGATACTAGTGCCACAGGCCAGTCTTACAAACTGTTTGAAGCAGATTTAAACTGCCCAAGGTGACTTACTGAGTCAATTGGCTCAGATGCCAGAGCAAGTATTCATACTGGTGGAATGCAAGTCAAAATCTTAACTGAACTTGAAACCTGTTGAAGCCTGGGGAGTAACTAAGCCTATTGTTCCCAATCCAAGTAAATATAACCTTCTATCCACTGGGTATTTCAATTCAATATGTTAGATTAAATGATTCCAAGTACATTTTCTAAACTCTGTAGGAGCAAATGCTAAGCTAAACTCAAATATCAGGCAGGGTGCATAAGACCTACTGTCTGCATTCCTGAAGAAAGTTTGCGTGTGATGGGTGCAAGGAAGCCTAGATAGGGCAAGATATAAATTTATATATACATTATAAAGTAAAAACTTCTGTTTTGGAAGGGTTTTGAGGAATTCAGTGCCAGTTGCCATTGAATTAAACCTACCAGCGGGATACTGTATATTTCCTCAAAGCTTTTTGTAAATTAAAAAAAATAAATAAATTCTGCAGTACAAGTAGTGTCTAACTTAGTTCTTTGTCCCTCACAAGATCGTCATCCCAATCCTTATCCTTAAGGTCATCTTTTAGAGGGGAAGGCACATGTTAAACAGCATGGAAATCTCCTTGCGATACAATAAAACAGTGTCAGTCATCCTTCACTTATGATTGAAAAGTAATGAACTCCTAAATAAAATATAGCAATTGTTAAATGCAGAATGGCAACACATCTTTAAGAAACGAGGTTCTTGTGTACATTCAGTATCATCTCTGCTTGAAACAGTGTCAGAAGATACTGGCATGTCTTCAATTTGTCCTATTATTCCAACTCTGCTAAGGATGTAGGAACTGGATTTTATATCAATGGGACTTTTTAGTACAGTCTAGCTACATGGCTGAACAGTTTCCTGATGGCAACTTAAAAAAGTCACATATCAGTGCTGAAATGAGAAGAAAAAGAAATTTTCAGGACAATCAGAGCTCAGATTACACATGGCAGGAGTGCAGGGGAAACGCTACTTGGAAATTAAGCAGAGGTTATATGGAAAACACTGAAAGTCAAACACAAATGTTCTTTTTTTTTTTTTTAATTTCAAATTAATCCCCATTTCCAAGTTCCACAGGTAAGCTTATTGCTATATCATGGACTTACCAATTTTGGCACTGAAGAGTATAGCTCGGGAGAGCTTTCCAGATGCAAAAACTTCCACTGCTTATAAAGCCGTTGATTTATTGACTACTGAATAGAGGATCCCTAATGTGACTCCAGTTACTACTTCCTACAGCTAAAATCCCTCTTCCACCAAGATTCAAGTTTCAGGTTAAAGCAGACGGAAAGTTTGCCTCTGCTGTTATCTACTCTTGCTGGTTGGCAGTTGCTGTTGGTGACTGAAAGTGTTACTAGGAGTGGTTTTGGCTTTGAATAGGGTAGTTGTGAGTCAACATGTGGGATAAATCCAGACATGCCCAGCTTTCCTCCTGCTCTGTAAACAAAGTGGTCTGATACAGAAATCTGATGATCTTTAGATGCAATAAACATATCTGCCTTTCTGACACAGAAAGACTGTCTTCACACTGAGCCCAATAGACATGTGACACAGGTTATTTTTTGAGGCACGCTAAATTTCAGTAACTTCCTTGCCTGCAAGGTCAAGCAGGAGTGATAAGCATCAAGAGTGAGATCCTGGCTGCTCAAAAGCCGAGAGCAAAATCCCATTGATCTCAACAGAATAATGGCATTACCCCAAAACATTGCAGACCACTTTGGAGGAGCCTTCCCACACAGCCCATTTTCTTCCTCTCCATCTTACTCTTCTGGCCACTTCTTCGCATCTTCTCCCATCTTTGCTTCCAGCCAGTTTCCTCTACCAGAAAACTCCTCACAACAAATTTCCCTGTCCTGTTTCCACTGTTTCCTCAAACAGGCTGCCTTTATATTCTAGTTTGTTATGGTCAAGTTAAATTCCAGCTAATAGCGTAATCTGAAATCTTTACACACTGAATTTTTTTCCAGGTGAATAGCTGCGTTGAAGCAAGAGACATTCAGCTGAGTTCTTTAGAGCATGTGTTTGTGCTACACATCATGGGGATAGTAATTTGCTTTCCTGGGTTGATACCACACATTACAAGTCTTGGCAGTGTAGAATATCTTCTGCAGACAGACTGGATTTTAAGCAGATGACCAGCAGGATTCTGTATTCATTCACCAAAGCTACTAATTGCCACTGTGAAAATGGAATTGCATATATACAATGTTAAAGGACTATATTCAATAGACAAACTGCAGCTGTGCTTTTGCAACAGAGGACATCAGGAATTTGTGTTCAAATGGATAGAAATAAGCTGGTCAGAGACAGAAAAAGACATATACAGCCGTATTCTTTGCAGACTCTACCTAATCCTGCTATCTGTAATAAACTGAACAAACAGACATCAACGCAGTTTTCAAAATGTTTGTTAAGAAAATTCAAGGAGAAATGAAGACATGGAATTAAAGAAATAAGAAGACTGACTCCAGCGAAGTCAGGATTTCTCCATGAGTGGTTACTTATATCACGTGTTTATCCACCAATGAATCTGCGGGTTTTTGTCCCTATAATATTGTAGAATCACAATCATGAAAGAGAACACTTTGATCTTTACTCTGACATCCTGTAAAGGCCATTGAACTGCTCTGAATTTTGTTTATATTAGAACGTATTTTTTCAGATAAAGTGGATAATATTATAATTTATCAGACAGTGCAATACACATTCTGCTTTATCACATATAATAGAAAACTGAATCTTTGCAGCAATGCTGCATCTGTAACACGGTTATTTGCAGAATCTGTATGCAGGGCATAACAAAATTTGCTCATTGCTCAAATTAGGCCATCAAACTGGCAGGGCATGGAAGAATTCTCAAATGGTCCTCAGATCATTCTCCATCATCCTTTAACACTGTAAAATTTATTTGCCATCGGATTTTTGAGTAAACAGCTATAAAGTAATCTCTCCCTTAGTTGTCAAAAAGTTTGACAGCCTTTGATTAAAACATAAGCATCTTAGATGCAGAGCTGCTGCTTGTAAGATACTTTTAGAAGTACAAGCCTTATCTAAAGCCAAAAGTAGTTTATCTGTGCGGTTTGCTTAGCTTTTGGATGCTGGTCCTCATCTTCATAACTAAAAGGTACTGAAAGTAACTCATTACTAGCTCTGTATACACAGATGTATGCACGCATGAACATACTAACTACTCGTGTTTAATTCAGTCTCCACATCAAATATCTTTTAGGTTATTTAAATAGATTGAAGGACTGAATGATATTATTATAAGTGAGTCTTGGATAGCATAAACTATAACAATATTAAACAACCAAATAAACCAGTATCTGCCAATGTTCAGTGGGCAGTACTGAAAATACCACTTACACATTAACATATTAGGTTGACACAATAATTTCATATTGAACTAGTTCATAACTAACAATATCTTAGAATATTTAGCATACATGATCATAAAATCATAGTGAATGATTAAGTCACAGTTTTAACAGCATTTTAATAAGACAACAGTGTCTATTTAATGTCAGTTAGTGCCAACTGTAATTCTACAAAACGTACAACACTTCTGAGTCTGTGATTCTTGGATAGTAATTCAGGACATGTTAATTTTATAATGTCAGTCCTCTGTCACCCCATCAAAACCTTTGATTCAGTGCCCCTTGCAAAATGGCAGAAGTTCAAGAACATATCAAGGAGTGGAGAGCTTAAAGCACATGCAGTCACTAACAAGTATTATCATGCACTCAGAATAATTGCTACTAAAAAAAGCCAGCAGCTATCAAGCAGCCTTTTAATCTTAATTCAGAATAACTGCAGTGTATTAAGCCCCCCTCTGCAGTTTCTAACTAACTGGAGATACTTAAAAATATTTTCCTTTCCAGCTGGAATGAAGGGAACTATTGAAGAACTGTTATCAACTGGTGTTTCCTCAGAGTACTGAGGAAATCACAACAGACTTTCAGTTACACATAGGCACTTCTCTTTCATTGTATGAAACACCAATCTGAAAACAAGTTGGATTTTGACTGATAGCACATCTTCTTACAGCTATGTTTTAAACAGAAGCGTGTTTGGCACATGAAAATGAAATCTTGTCTTCCTATGCACAATACACAGAAATGTGTGACTTGTATCTTAAGAATGCTTTCAGTTCATAGTGTTTTGTGTTAACCTACTGTACCACATCTTCTATGAGTCTAAAGAAGACTAAACTCAAATTATAGGCATGCATACTATAAATAAATTGAAACAGACTGCTTTTGGTTTTGAATAAAGAAATCACAAAATTAAGTAGTCCATTTCAATGCAGTATGGACACGTGGTACTTTTTAATCCATTAATAGAAAAAAATGGAAAATTTGACTTCAGGAGGTGGGATTGTTTCTTTCATAGGAGGTAGCTCAACAATAAATGCCTGCATCCATTCTTCAGAATTGAAATGACACATCCTAAACCATTCCAAGTCAAAAAGGGCAAGTACCAGTCTTAAAGATGGCAAGAAATTCTTGTAACATCTGCTGTGAACAAAGCCAGCCCCAGTAGCTAAAACAGAAGGGAATAAAACGTAATTACTTCCAGTGTTCTCAGGGGCCTTGCTCATATTCATAACCATGAGAATTAAAGCTATGCATCACTCTTCTCATTAACTAAGCTGTTTCTTTCCACAGGTGTGATGTAAGAAGAAATAAAATTATGGAGGCATAAACTGTCTTCAGGAGGACTGCCACCGAGTCACTTAGCTTCATCATGCAGAATGGCTATATGTGAAAGCTGCTTATTCACAAAGTAGCGGGGAGAAACGTCTCCTCTCTTGCTTTGCTAGTGGAGAGCATGCAGGCTAGCAGACAAAGAAGTCAGCTGGTCACTTCAGCTTTGCAGAACTGGTGATCTCACCCTCTCCTCCCACTATTACGGAGTAAAGAGCTGCTACGGTTTGACTGGTTTTATTTTATTACTTACTCTCCTGACATATGAGAGAAGTTAACGCCCAGTTCTTGGCTGCTTAAATTAATTTGGAATTATTGGACACAAGCCAGCTGATTATGACAGTGCTTGGGATTTTCTTCTCCCTATAGAAAAAAGAAAACAGCGCTGGACAGTTACATCAGAGCTTTTTAGCAAGGCATTAATAAATCATGTGAAGATTACTGATACTGATGAATACTCACAAGCAATACTTTAGACCTCAAGCTCCTGAAAAGAACCAGGTGCCTAAAAATATGTGCTTCAATGATTTGTTGTGGATTGAGAATGTTTGTCTTCTCTGTACTCTTTGATGGTATGAAATGAATTAATCACTTACAGAGATACTATGAAAAAGTTATTGCTTGATTCAATATTATGTTTGTATAAAAGTAGAACTAGTACGAATAGAATCTGCTTCATTTTGAGAATTGTTACTTATGAACAGAGTGCCTAGGTTTATTCATTGCTCATTTAATAATGGATTTTAAATTTGCCTAGCAAGCAAAGAAAAATGTTGGTAAAAAAACCCTGTTTCTCACTGTCATGGAAAATAGCAACATTATTGTGATGGTTGGACTGATTATCTACAGAACTGAGAAACAGATGCTGAAAAAAATCTACATGCACAAAATCTGTATAAAGAATTTGTGGGAGAACAAAAATGGGGAGAATATCTGTTGAATAAACTATTTCAGAACTGTGTCACTTGATCTACCTTGTTATTTTGCGCACTGGCAAACTGCTGAAAAAACATTTTATACAGGTTGGCTCTTGTGTTTCTTCCTTGCTTTGTGGTGCTATATCCAGCCCTGGATGTTCTCCCACCCCGTTTTTCTATTGCTTTAAACAAAAGCTGCTGCTTTGATCATCTGTAGCATGTGCCAAGACACAAGACAGATGCTCCAATGGTGCAGTTGTGCACCCTCAGAAGAAAGTTTCTTAATATTGAAGAAAAAATGATCTCTGCACTTGAGATTAAAGAAAGGATTTACTCTTCCTTTGTTTATTCTCCTGCTGCAGGCAAAGTGCAGCTGCCTCTGAGATTGGCCACGTACTCATAATCAGGAGGGAAGATGTGTGATTAATGCAAAGGATTGGGCAGGAGAAGATACAGATTTTTATTCTGATCTTCCATCGTCACCCGGGCAAGTCCCCTAACTGTGAGATGCATTACTTCCACTCTTTAGTGGAGCTGATGATGGTAAATCTCCATTCATGAATGAATGTAAACAGAAGTTTTAGAAATAAAATGCAAATTCATGTTTGATTATTTACTGTTTTCAAGGGACATTCTCAAGTAACTTGCAGTCCTGCTTTAGAAACAAAAGGATTTCACTACTTTATAAAGAAGAAGTTGTGAGGATGGACAGGAGGAACACCATAGCATACCTAAACTTCTTCTCAGGAGGCAGTGCCCATAGCATGTGTCAAGCTACTTGCTAATGGCAGGGGAGGTGGAAAAGGGACTGAGGAGTTCCCACTGTTTGCAGAACTGGGAAAATAAAGACGTCACCCTCTTCTCAGCCTTAAGGAAGAAAGTCCCATTAGAGCTGTTACCACACTGCAAAATCTGCCTTTGCTGACAAAGGGTTTTCAAAGGGCAGCCTTGTGCTGGCCAGCACATCCTGATACCATTTTGGGAGGGCTTTTTATCAGTGTGGATTTGCTTTTCATTTATTTATTTATTATTGATTCTCTTACCAGCTTAAGACCAGGCACTGAATTAGTCTCAAAAGGTAGCTCTTCACTGCTAAGTAAATAGGGATAGGCTGTGGGCTCCTGCTCAGGATCCTCCACCACCCATGTTGCCTAACTTTTCTTCTCTACATGGATCCATTGTGGACCGCACCAACTAGCTGTCTCCAAAGCAAATCTGTTAGAGAAGCGGCAAGCCACAGGCAGTGGGGACATGACCCAGGCAGTTGACCACGGGGCTGGGAGTCGGTCCCCTGCCCCCTCCTTTTAGCAGTGTAGATATAGCCAAGGGTTATGTGTCAAACTACGGCCAAAGGTACTGTAGTCGGCACAGGCTGGGCAGCACACTGGCTTCGTGATCAGCATTGGATTACTTCAGCACAAGGAAAAACTTGGAAGATACTTGAGCTTTTGTGTTGCCCAAATGAAGTGCATTGCTATGGGATGAGTCAGTTGCTGAAAGCAGAGTCTTTATTGATAGTGAGAAGAGCTCTGCAGGTTATCCAGGTTTTAATCTAAGCTCTTCTCTTCTCTGGACACTTTATCTTCCTATGAAATTTCTGGGAAACAGTGGCTGAGGGACAAGAGGAAATTTTCATCTGGAGTACAAGTTGTGGGAACTGTGAATGTGGAATGACATAACTGACAGATGGCATTAAAGCAAAGAGCTGTTTAGACCTATCATGAAGCTGTGAGTATTGTTTAAAGGGAGATGGAGATACCACCATTTCACAGCAGCACTGAATAGCAGCTTGGTCTACATGTCTATTTGCAAACAAAGGAAACCTTCTACAAACATTCTCAAGAATGCAAAATGTTCAGTGGTGAACTCCTCTACATGTAAAAGTGAAATATAGAGCAACACATATGTGGCAACACTGGTTGATGAATAAACATACCACAACTAGAAAATGGGTAGAGCTAAGTGCTAAAATAGCCAGCTTAATAGAAAGACAGACTATAGAATGCATTCACTTTTAAAATTCAGTGTGTGATGGAAGGGAGGGAAGGGAAGGGAAGGGAAGGGAAGGGAAGGGAAGGGAAGGGAAGGGAAGGGAAGGGAAGGGAAGGGAAGGGAAGGGAAGGGAAGGGAAGGGGAAGAAAAGAGAAGAAGAAAGGAAGAGGGATGGTGGGAAAGCTTTATATTTTTTTTTTTACTTTCCTGTCAATCTGCATGAGTAAATAAAAATTTTGTATTAGAGCTACACAGAAATTCTACGAAACAGTCTTCACAATTGACATATTCTGGGCTTCTTTTTGTTTTAACAGTTTTTGCTGTAGTAGAAATCTGTGTTCCATCTCCTTCCCATCCCCTAAAGAGTTTCTGACATAACCATTGGAGCTGTGTTATCAATTCAGAATGACTCAGTCATGCTCTTCTGCCAGATCAAACCCAACTGTCCCAAACTAAGCACGAACTCTATGGTTTCAGTTAGACACTTCAAATATGTACTTCTGAAAATAAACATTATCCCTTATTTCCTATGACCAGACAAGAAGAGTCACATCTTAAAGACGGTCTTGAAATATTTCTAGGAAAACAAAAATAGTGATGATTATTGGTTGAAGTCATTCCCCTGTAAAGTATTATCTAGGGATGATAGTTTAAATACAATCATAGATTTATACCAGAAATAACATTTATTGATACACCCACTTTGCTAAGTAATATTTTTGTACAAGTGAAATAACCCCATCCAATGACCATGCATGCAATCTCACTCAAAAAAAAGAACAAAATGAAAAATAAACCCATTCACTTTTTAACATGGCTTCATCATCCTTTCTTCTAAGTCTTAGAGATATTTATGCTTAAACAAGAGTCAGTTACAGTTCATCATGTTGTTCCAGCTCTACTTTTGTAGCAGTACAATGCCATTAGTCATTCCCAGAAACATAGCCATTAGAGATTGAAGTGACCTTTTAATGTCATCACGTCCTGCCCTGATTCCTACTATCCATGGCAACAGACTAATGCCAAACACACAATTATGACTCCACTGCAAAATGTAGCAAAGGAGAAGCTGATTTCCAGTGATAAGCTAAATTTCAGAAGGCAGAGGCCTAGCGTTTGCTATCCAAATTAAAGTTATTTGCATTTCATTTGCAAGTTGTTCAGCAGTCAAGGTATTTCTAACCACTCACCTCACTTTGGTTCCTAAATAAAAAATTGATTACCTTGGGCAGAGTAGGGAAAATAAAAATGGCCAAGTCATGGAGAAATCAGTGTTTGATCCAGGAACCTTCCAAACCAAGGACAGCTTTTATGTAAAGCTGGGTGGACATGGTTTATCTGCCTTCCTTACCCCCACTGAAGAGGGAAGGCCCCTGGCTTGTGGGGATGGGGGTATAGACAGGCCTGTGTCCATTCGATGTAACATGGACTCCAGCGTGAACTACTTCTCAGCTGTATCCCCCATCCCCCTGAAGGAACTACTCTGCTCCAGATCAGATTGAAGTAACACGTCTGCAATACGAGGAGCTGGAACCTGGGATAAACACAGAGGTTAACCAACATCGTGGTGTAAACGCACTTTTGGACATGAGCACTTCGCTTCTATCTGGCTGGGTGTATCTAGGGACATGTATATCTGAAATGCATCACCGTATAAAGACATTTCAGCTTGATTTAGACTAAATGCTATATAACAGTGTCAATGTAACACTACATTTATGATAATTAGCCCTTCCTCAGAGGCAGAAATAATTAGTCTTGGCCATTGCCATGCTAATACAGATCTATTGCTTGTAGAACCTGAGCTAATGTGTATACAGGACTATTTACTGAACCATACCTGCTCATTCCAAGTGCATTGTACTTCACTGAAACTTGCCTGTGAGTTTGCTTGGTATGTACATATTATTGTAACATGATGAAAACAATAATCAACCCTCCTTTATTTGTGGTTAATGGAATTGCTACAGCAAATTTATTTCACTCGCAAGAAAAATTACATAGGAGTTTGAACTCCAAGTGTAATCATATCAAGATCATGTATCAGGAACTGAGATGTGTGTCTCAATTTCATAGCTGGACCTCTCTCTCTAATAGGATTTAAAGGAAAATTCAGAAAGAATTAAAAACCTCACAATTATTGCAGGGGTTTAGAGTCCTAAAGCATCTCATCTCTGGTATAAACCCACAGGCTATTGCAGGCAGAGACCTGTGGTAATATAGCACTAGGTAAGAGCAAAGTGCTTAAAAATGTGCTTAGACAAAAAGACATGTGTGAAAGGAAAATTATTTTGTAATGAAAAAGATTTAATTCCCACTGACATTTCAGTAATCAAACAGAACAAGAGATACATTTTTAGTTTTCAATTTGTCTTTATTCAGACCAATTCATATTGAAATAAAAGAGATACATTGAATTAGATAATTTCCCTTCAAAAGGACTAAATAGGACTGTGTAAGGATATACTCAAGGAGTTGGCCCAGAGCTTTGTAAAATGCAGTGTTGGGAAACTGAGCATCTGTGGTTTTATATTTCAGGGATGATGCAAGATTTTTCAACCTTTAAATTACAGCTTGTGCAAGCAGTACTCTGTTACTTAACTCTAACAGATTTGCAGATGTGTCCATCTCCAAGGTAATGGGCATTGCATTTCTGTCATTCAAAAGGCTGAGATTCAAAATAAATCAAAGAATGAATTAATCCTGTCCTCTCATTCTCTAAAAGCTTCTAAACACAACTTGGAGGGATTCTAGCAGAGATAATAATAGATTTTTATACAGATACTCTTTAAAGAGTTTACAGAAAAAGGTAAGAATTATTCATCTCTATTTTAGAAACAAAAGACACAAGAGGGCTTTACTTGAACCAGTTATACAGGCAATCACTGCCAAAGCTTAGTATAAATCTGGTCCAAGGTCCAGGCCTTGCTATTACACCCTTCCCCCTCTGCCCACCTCCTGAAAAAATCCAATATGAGAGGACAGACAGACAGAAAAAGGAAAGAAGGGAAGAAGGAAGGAAGGAAGGAAGGGAGGAAGAAAAAGGAAGATTGGTTCTGGAAAGTTAGAATTGATATTTTATGGCAAGGTTGATAGGTATTTTTCTTCGACTATTGAACATAAGACTTACAAAAAGCTGCATATGTTTATGACTGATAATATCTGCAGTGATGCAAGCTAAAATAACAGTTCTTTCTCAGGAATAAAGGCTGAGTTCAATGAAAGGACATAATGTTATGTGTGTACAACCACTGGGAAACACCGACTGGCATTTTCCCTTTTGACCTGACACAACAGTGTTACATTCCACTGGAAAACGTTGCCAAGTCTCAGTTCAGCATAAAAACAACATCGAGGAAAATATTCTGTAGCAAACAAACAGAACTAAAAATTGTTTCAATAAAAAAGAGTCATGCTTGGAGCCAACAGCATCTCTGAAAGTCTGTTTATTCTGTTGCCTCAAATCTGACAGGCCCATGATGAATTAAATGAACTACAATTAAAAGAAGTGTTTGGGGTGAACTAGAAACCCTTTGTTTTCTTTTTTCTCACTAGGACTCAGCTGACTTACATATCTCATCACAAGATGCAAGGATGTGACTCTGCCCTTCTTACTGTGTGACAAAACCTTTAAAAAAAAGGCCATGATAAAATTAGAAATAGAAATCTTGGAAGCTTAATATTATGCAAGCTATTCCTTAATACAGTAAAAAGATTTTTTTTACACTTCAGCTTCATGATTTGGAACTTGTGGCTGTCAGTTTACAGGAATAAATTGCAAAGGAGAGTCAGGTTCGTGTGGGGCTGAGATAAACTGCTGCCTCAGCTCTCTTAAGGACCTCTTTGCATTGGGTTAGAAAGATCTGGCTGTTAACCTGCTCTTTCTGAAATAAAGGAAGTAGTATCTCGTACTTGTAAACACGTAAGATTTTGCCAGATTTTCAAAGGTGTTAGTTGAATCTTCTGAAAATGAACCTCTCTGCAGTATTGTTTTCCCTGCTGAATAAAAATTTTCAGACTCTCCTCCGTAAAACTCTGACCCCTGAGAAATTTTTTATTTCCCAAAAAGGACAGACAATAAAACCACTGGCTGTAAAAAAGAAGCACCACTGTCCCTATACAGCAAAAGCCAGACTTCTCTCCCTTTTCCACAGACAGGACAAGGATACCGAAGAAGTGCTTTCTGAGGGGTCTCCTCCTCACTTGTACTGCCACTGCCTGGGCTGGGAGGAGAGAGATGAAGATTCCCCGCTTGGAGGTGCCCCACCAGCTCCAGAGAAGACTGTGGATCCAGAAGGAGATCCAGGAACATCCTTAAAAAGAAATCCGCCTGGCTATGTCTATATTGGCAAACTGACAGACAGACCCTGACACTGCTATTTTGCCATGTCTACTGTTAAAGAGCTGAAACAGGCCCTGGCCCTGACCAGCTAGCAAGTTCCCAAACAAACCCTCAGCATAGATCCAGAGTTAGAAAAGGCCAGGGACTGTTTCCCAATAGGTAGTGTGAATGCAGCAAGCTTGTTTACGAGACTTCGGTAGTATGAACAAGACTAGTCCGTGCCAGGTGACCAGAGGATCGGAGCATGGATCCTGGCACTGCTGAATTTACAAGTACAGGGGTGGCCCTTGTGTCTCGTGTGTTGATGAGACAAAAGCTGTTATGTTCACTGCTGGGAATGGGATGAAATCAAAATGACTCCTAACATTAATAACATTTCTGGAAGGGCCAGGAGACTTAGAGAGGTGAAAAAACAGCTTATATCCTGTAGATCGGTAAGGGCCAATGTTGATTTGAGTAGGGATGAAAGCAGGTGGAGGGAATGGATGTGCTGTTCTGAGGAGAGAGGGGAAACAGGCCCCCCCAGTGCATTTTGGACATTTAAAAGTCCAAGGATTTTTTTTTATCCCACAGTGTTTGCAGATGTGTTCAAAATTTTCAAGATTCAAGGGGGTTTTTTTGTTCCTTTGTATTTTGGTCAATTATTTTCCACGGCTTTGGGAGATGTTTGTATTATAGCAAGCCGAGGTGGGCTTTTCAAGTCATGGGCTTTTGTTATAAATTCAAAACGCTGAGTAAACTCCCCCAAATTTGCTAATTTTTTAGACAAACTATTGTAATGTATCAAGGGCTAATCAAGCAGAATGGAAAGGAGCAAACACACATCTACTATATCATCACTCTTTAAAATCCTTTAGAAAGGATTTACAATCTGTAGACAAAGTTGACCATCAAGTTCAGTAGCAAAAATAAACCCTCTTTAATAATTTGAATTTGCTGGAAAGGTTCACCTCCTCTGAAGCTGCAGTAAGAAGTCAAATGAAATCCCAAGCAGTCAGGCTGGCAAATTTTAATAATTGCTTTTTCTCCGAGGAGAAAGTGGTAATTTTATATCATTACACCTTTTTGAGATTATCCAATTGGCCAGGTTAAAAACCTGTTTCCATTCCCTTCACAATTACTTTGAAACAAATAAGGATTATTTCAATTGCACTTGTAAATGAAAAAAACCCATATTTAGACTCATTAATTTTAAATTCCTTCCCTCTATCATTCTTACCACAACTAAGTCAAAAGAGGCTATTAAACACTGCCCCTTCTTTAGGAATTCATTAAGATAGATGAAATGCTAGGTTTTGACTGTTTCTCTCATTTAATTAGAAGATAAATTTAGTTTTGGTACACACTGAATCACTAAAGCATATTAACAGCTATTTCAGCTAGGTGTTAATTTAAGCCCCAAAACAGAAAACATTTTGCATGTCCCTGAGCCAAAACTGATGTGGATATTTTCCTTTTAAATAGAGTGAGCTAAATTGAATGTTGATTTTATCCTACATCTACTTTCACTGAAGTTTCTTCATTTCCTGTACGAACCTGTTCTGCAATGGCATTTGCACTAATAAATAACACACTAGATTCTAATGAAAGATAAAAGATCTTAAAGCATTTCTTACTGCCGTATGAAATAATTGCTTCACCCATTACCTCCTCACCACATCTTGATTAAAATGCCACACCCATATAACAACTCATAACGACATGATATAGAATAGACAAATTTAGGGAATGTAGGTGCCCCTAAGCAGTTTTTGTTTCCAGCAGGAGTCACAAGAAATGGTCAATCTGATAGAGATATCTTGAATGTGGGTTTAAGATGGTCAGAGGAGAGAAAAATCTATGGCCTAATTTGCTGGTGCCACTTCACGTGGCACCTGCTGTCTTGGTGGCAGCACTGCTCTTGAACTCGGCTCTACAGGGACGCCTTCCCACTGCACCCCGGAGCAGAGCTAATCCTGACAAGTCTGAATCAACTAATGATTTCATACCCCAGGAAGCCAAGGTGTGGAATGACGGCAGACTACAAGGTGCCAAGTACCACAGATACACCAGAGACGTGTATGTGAAGCGAAAGATGAACAAAGAGACATCCTTCAGAATTTATCAGTTTTCTTTCTACCTAAAAGGGGTTGGAGTGGAAGCAGTATTATGACAGAGTGTGTGCCTCTGCACCCAACACTGCAACACCAAATCTTCTGCTTGACTGCCCTCCACCCCTAAAGTCACGTAGACTCACCAGTCACCTTCTTGTTTGGTTTTAACGTCCTTTATATGGGTTCACCTTCCATACATATCCCAAGTGTCACACCAACTATAACCTGATACCTTTCATCTGCTTCACCTCCCCAAAGGCCCCAATCCAGTATTTGGTCTGAAAATAAGACTAACTGCAATAAAGTGAGGTTCCATAAAAACAGCAAGTGAACCTTGTAATTTTTCTTCATGTACCCTCCAAAGGCAAAGATCATGATGGAGTTACCCACTCTGTGTCAAATTATATAAAAATTAGGGCACTCACCAGGACTTGGGACATAGTTCCACCTCTCTCCTGAGCCTGATGGAGGCTCAAATCCACATGTCCCATCTCTGAATAGGTAATCTAACCATTGGGCTACAAGTCATGCAGAGAAATGAACAACTGGTAGCGTTGCACAGTAGCACAGCTCCAAAAAACAGGAGCAAGGAGCATCTGAACCCAGAGTAGCCTGGTAGTGAAAGGATTTATCTAGGAGGTGGAGAAGGTGGGTTTGACCTCTGACTCCCTCAGACCTAAAGCAGAGGAGGGATCTGAATCTCAGTTTCTCAATGCTTGGGCATGTGTTGAAATGATAAAAAAGCAAAGAGAACACCTCCATGTTATGATTTCAACCTTTAAAATGAAGAGTGTGTCCACTCTGAAGCAAATACTCTATCTTCAGGAGGTGAAGTTTAGTGGTGGATCACAAGTAGGTAGAGATACTTATTCCACACAGGATATACCCCACATGGGAGGACTTCAGACTTGCTTCTATGCCAGCAGTGTCTCTGCTGTCTGCTCCCTGCTCAGGCCACTGACTCCTCTGGATCCCATACCAAGGCATTTCACTGTTTAGATAGATTATGCATGTAACATTAAATCCAGCAGTGTGCCTGAAATGCAGGTATTTTGCTGTCTTCATGTCTGGTTCCTAAGACCTGGATTCACCTTATGTCTCTGGGCATTTGAGTGATATGCCTAGCGGGTTTTGGTAGCCTATTAAGAGACCCAGCTCTAGGGAGCGTCTCAAATCTGAATTACTGTCTGGAGGCACCCCTGGGAATCCATTAGAGTTCCCAGACTTAGGTGCATGCCCAACCTCACACATCCCATCTCTAAGACAAGCAAGACATCCAAGCGACTGTCTGCCTTGGTTTGCAGATGAATGAGATACAGGTGCAGAAGCCAGAAGGGAACCACCATGAGCTCCAGCAGCTCTCCCCTATCTGGGCAATCAGGGACACTGGACTGCAGGGCACGCTAACTTATCTCCCACTACTGATTAGGTTGCTGACAGCACCTGGTTCCTGATTTAAGTACTTGTAAGAGGCCAAAGGGAAACGGGATGAATAGGTGCCTTTTAGTTTTTATCAGATTTAGTCCTCTACTGGATTGTATCACTCAATTCTGTATCACTGGAGAATTTTCTGTATTTCCCTGCCTGGTACATGAACAAACATTTCAAGCTGCTGGAAGGACTGTGTTTTGTTCTTTTGCTTATTTAAAATGTAATAATTTATGTATATACATAGATGTGAGTCAGGAATCCATTCTTCTGCTTACAAGCTACAACGTGATTCAAAAAAAAGCATTAATTTCTTTTTCATTATTACGTTCTTGAGCTGAAAGACAAAGGATGAATGAACAAAAAATATTCACTGATTATACGTGACATTAAAAGCGATAGGTTGCAAGCAAGGTTACAGAAATATGCTGCTAACACCTCATTTTTCATTGTTCTTTAAATTCTTATGGGTGGGAAGAGGACTTTCTTAGAAAATAGTTTCTCAATGGTTGAATCATGATGTTCTTGATGTATTACCAGTTTTGAATTGAAGATTCCAGAAGTTATTGCCTTACTAACAGAGAGCTACATTTTGGCCAAAGTTTTGGAAAAATTAAAGAGGTCATCAGCAAGACTTCATCTTACAAAAATTAATTGTAAGGACTTGTTCAAAGATGTAAACTCCGACCAGTTGGATGACCCAAGCCTGCAAATTAAATGACATTCCTGAAAAGCAATTCACTTGCAAAGTTCAGAATGACAAGGAAGCCTAAATAAATATCAGATATCCTACAGTGGCACTAGTGAGAATTTCAGAATTGTAATCAGGTACATTAATGAGGTTGCTGAAATATATGGTGATACGAATAAGACCACAGTGACATGAAAGGCCTTGCACTGCCTCTTTTGTTTTTTAATTTCATGGGAGTATTGTTGAGACTTGTGATTCTGCAGAGAGAAAAAAAATAATAAAACAGGCTTTGCAAAAAGAAGCAAGACACAAAAAGACTCAAAGACCACTTGCTCTGCCAAATCAGATAATGTACTTGGCCTGGTGGTGTCATATCATGAAGTACTAGTCAGTCTTGCTTTAAATGCTTGCTCAATGCAGAACCACTATTACCCTTAGGAAAGTAATGTAAAACCTACAACACCTCAGTTGTCTAGGTAGAGACCTTTGCACAGCTGCCAAAGCATCAAGGATCTCTTGAACTGCAGTGCACAGAGGGATGTTTTTAGTCCATCCTTTGCTTTATGCTCCCTCCTACATTTCCTCCAGCTGAGGCACAAAGAAGGTCCAGAGCCTTGTTCTGCCCCTCACATCTACCTTGACAAACCGTCTGGTGGGCACTTGGGGAACTTGTCCAAGCCACAATGCATGCTGACACTGCAAAGTGTTCTCACCACTCATTTCATTTTTTTCCTTATCTAATTTCATCCCAGAAATTCTGCCTTTTAAAGCATAGATATAATGCCATTGGACAATAAGATAAGGAATATTAATAGCTATTTATTTTTATACTGATATTAAAAAGGCATGTCCTGGGTCTGAATCTTATTAAATGATTTCTCTACAAGTTTGGTGTTTACATATTTAAATTCCATAAGCACGTGGGAAAACATTGTAAATATTTCTGGTCCCTTGGACGAGGAGACCTGGAAATTAGCAGAAAGAAGGTTTCCAGTATTGCAATGAAGACTGTGAACCCTTGCTTTCCTAGATGAAATGTGCTTATTTTCACTTTGAACGCTTGCCAGGTGGTAAGAGTGAGTTAAAGTACCTGGCAAACACAAGTTCTGGGTACATCTGAGCTCTCAGTTGGGCTTGCTCGTATTGCCCATGTGCACATGCTGGATCCTTCATGGGGTGGAACAAGTTGGTATCCGCCCAGCTAAAACCTGGAACTGACTCAATGACAAAACCATCTCAGGGCCTGCTCCAATAAGCATTACGGGTGGAAGCAAGCCAACTCTTACCACCTCCACCTGGCCCAGCCTTCGAACACTGTCCTACCAGGCGGTGAGCTGTCATAATATATAACTCCTTATGCAAACACGCCCTTGGCATCACACATAAATACACCAGAGTTAGAGATGCCTGTGAGTAAGTGGCTGCAAGAGATAGCTGCTGCACCCGTGATATCCAAGTGCTACAGATGGGGCCAGGCTGCTCAAGGGGGAGTGCAGCAAGTTGTAGGGCACAATTCACTGGTTGGAGAACTGGGAATCCATCCCTGGAGCAGGTAGTGGTACCAGCACAGACATAGTCATCCTTTCCCCACTGGATCCTTACAGACAGAGGTTGTGCACAAGCCAACCCCAGAGAACCTGCAACTGAGAGAAGTCTGGTGACGCCAACTACTGAAGTTTATTTGAAGCTCATTTTCTCTTAAGTCTTAGCTTGAGAACTAGTATTAGCTGGTCATGCACTGAATGCCCTGCTTACTTTGCTTACTTGCTTTTTTTGTTTTTTGTTTTGTTTTTATTTTAATCACTGAGATGGCCTGTGCTGAATGCTGTAGATCAGGTTTGGTTAACCATCATTGCTCCAGGGCTTCATGCTGTGTACAGATTCCTGCACTGCACAGCCTACTTCTTCTTGTTTGGTGACTCCTCCCTAATACTTGGTCCACTTTCACCCCAATGCCTGTTTCTATTTTCTGTGCATTTTGTGTTTTTGTCCAAATGCCTTATTACCTGCATTTTCTAGGATCTGAAAACAATTTTGTTATTTTTATCTACTCTTATTTCTAACTGTATTGTGCTCTTCTTTATGTCAGCTCTGTGATTACCTGCAACATCCTATTTCATAAGAACACAAATCTATTGTTCAAGGGTTGGGGTTTTCTTTAGATCATTAACAGCTATGATTAGATGATAACACTGAACTCTACAGAAGACTAGTAGACATCATCTAAATTCAATACATTGCTCAAAACTGGTACTCTTTGTAGTTTTATGAGATTTTTTTCAACCTATGTGACAGAATTTATTGCAAATTGCATTTGGAATACATATTTAAAATAATAATGGATAATTACTCAAATAGTTTATTAAAATCCACATAAGAACTGTGCCACTTTCTTCCTTTCACCCAGTAATTTGTTCCAGCAAACTTTTTCTTGAATCATTAGTGTAATGTAAACTCACTGTGTGCAATACTTTTATTCTCTTTTATCTGTATAATTTTTTCTATATACTAGTTCTATTAGTAATGGAGGTTAAAACAGAATTAATTGAAATTATTTTCAAAATGTCTTGCATCTTTATTTTTTACTGAAAAGTAATTTTTTCTGATTTTGTTAATGAGATGGCTTACCCTTTTGGCCTTTTAATTTAACCCAAATTTATAAGCCCTTCCTGCTTTTACAATATTTGTAAATTTTGGGGGTTTATTTGGAGGCTTTGAGGCAGTCTTTGCCTCTGCCTCAAAACTCTGAGCAGCTCTCTCTAAACTTTTTTGGTTGTCTTTGCCATTTTACTTTGTAGTCCCTGATCTTGGATTTAATGAAGAACTCTTCCAATCACATGCCTTGTGTTGTCTTCCAGAGGAATTGCTTGTGGTTTTTTTTTAATTGGCAATATTTTTCTCCACTCATAAAACCAATTAAGTCCCTGACTTACATATTGCTCACCATATTTCTTTGTTCTGCAGACATATCTGTCTCAAAATTTGATGGCCTTCTAATATCATAGTTGGTAAACTCTTTTCTTCTTATATTATTAAATATAAGCATTTTGCTATAACTGGATACAATTTTTTTCATTTTTTTTTCACTCATTAGCACTATCATAAAGAAGCAGATGAAGATCTTAAGCAGTCAATGGATATTTTATTATCAGTATTCCAGAACTGTTTTCTAATCTGTCTTACAAAGCCCATCCATGATGGTTTGTTATCCGGTGGTGGCCAAATTACCTGAGATTCTCCCACAAGAAAATGATTTTGTTACTAAATCTTTCTTGCTCCTTATGTGCTATAGTCAGTGTCTACTGAAACTTCTCTCATTTCTCATTCATTTTATCTTTCCCAAGACAACTTCCCAGACAGGCTTTACTTTCACTTCACATTTCATCGGTACTGCACATGACCCTGCTATTCTTTCTACCTTGCACCATCTCCTTTCTCTTACATTGTTTAGCCAACTGTAATAAAATGTGAAAGTCCTGGAGTGACAGCAAGCTATTGATGACTTTCTGTATCAGTGGGTTCAAAACTAGGCATTAGTGTTATTAGTTGTGAGCTACACATAAGCCAGTAGTGCACCTTGGCAAAAGATGCCAAAGATGGCCAACAGTATCTGGAGCTGTATTAACAGGAGAACAGCCAGCATTTGTTAGACCACATGAATAATACTGTGTCCAGTTTTGGGCCCCCAGTACAGGAGGCATCAATAGCCTGGGACGAGTTCAGCAAGGGCCACCAGGATGGCTGGGGCTGGAGCTCCATGAAGAGAAGCTGACAGACTGGGGTTTGTTCAGCCTAGAGAAGAGATGGCTCTGGGGGCACCTGACAGCAGTCCCCGGTACCTACAGGGATGTCAGCAAGGAGATGGAGCCAGGTGTTTCACAGTGGTGCGTGGTGGGAGAATGAGAGGCAGCAGGCATAAGTTGATACAAGAGTGGTTCAGGCAGGATATGAGGAAAACCTTTCCTCCCCATGAGGGCAGTCAGGCAGTGGAGCAGGCTGTCCAGAGAGGTTGTGCCATCTCTGTTCATGAAGCAGATGACTGGATAAAGCCCTGAGCATCCTGGTCTGACCTCAAAGCTGGTCATGCTTTGAGCAGGAGGATCGACTAGAGACCTCCCAAGGTCCTTCCCATCTGAATTATACTGTAATTCTATGGTTACAAAGATTGCCCACAGAGCAGCATTAAATATCACATAATATCATTCTCATAAATCCTCTTATTAAAATTGTTCAGATTTACCGTTTACCTGGTTAGCACAAAGACTAAATTTCATCACTTGTAATAGGAATAGCTGATGGTAAGATCTGTAGCTCCGGTTCGTTTCATATACTCTTTGCTATTGTGTAGAGACACTAGAGCACATTCATGCTCTTGTTCTTTGCCTTCCGTCTCCTAGCAACTCCATCTGCTGCCTTATTTTGTATGTTGGAAGTACAAGTCACATTTATTTTTTTTTAGTTAGGGAAAAGCTGCTCCTTCCCTGCTTCCAACCTAGCCTAGCACACAGTTTTATATTTGAGATGCTGGAATGCCTTTTGCACAAGTGAAGTTCATTTCATCCTGCACTCTGTCATGACCAGACCCTCGTTTCCACAGATCTAGGCCAGTTCTTTACCCATGGGTTCTTGGCCACATAGGAATTTCAGAGACAATTGTCAATTGTCTCCAAGACTCATTACTCCACCTTTGGTTTGAGGGAATGTTTCTGTTGTTTTTTACCTTTATTGTTTGGTCTTTCATGAGCTATAATTAGACATCCTCTGGCATCCATAATTCACACAAATCTCTATTACTCATTCCCTGGCACATGACATATTTCCTTGCCAATATTTGTGGAGCTCACTGTGAACTGAGTGGCACTGAGAAGTACGTAATAAAAAGTGCTTATCCTGTACATGCCTGTCAGCTACACACACGTTAAATTTAACTCATCCAGCTCCACTGTGATATTTGTATCCTTGACTACAAGTGATCAACCATCACAGCAACATAATCTTTTATCCATCCAATGGATAAAACATCATAGCATTGGGTGATGGGTAGAAAAAAGGAGGGAAAAATCAGTCTGCACTTGGAGGATGTGAGAGTGCCTCAAAAGAGCACCGAAATATTATGAAACATTTCACCTTTCTTAAAATATTTGATTATTTATACATGGAGGGGTGACTTTTATCTACAAAGTAACAGACTAAAACCTAAGCCTTCTTTGTAGCCTACAGAAAAATCATGATGACTTGCATGTATTTTCAATAGAATTAGAGCTGAACCTTTTGTTTTAGAGGTCACTGGTTCCTTAGTCTAAGTATTCCCCCCTTCAATATCTTCAGTCTTTTTCACAGCATGTAATTTTCATGTTATTTAGTCATCTCTCCAAAGCTCCCACGTTGATCTTTGTCACTGCTTCAGGCATTGTCTTTTCTGATATCAGCAAAAAATATTGTTGGGCTGCTCATTTCTGGAGTGGAGTCTGTGCCTAAAATTTGAAAAGGTGGATTGAGAGGGAAAAATAGTCTGTCTTTATTGCATCCAGGTTAGGTTGTACCCTAAACCAGAATCTAAATGAGGAAAGCAGCAAATGCAACAGCTAGAAAGAATTTTTTTGGTGAACATTCATGAATTTTCAGCTTTACCAATCATCATTCCTAGGACTCTCTCTTTTAAGCTATAGGACTGAGTTGTGACACTGAAGCTAAATTGGTGTATGGATTATAGCAGTTTTAGACCAGATTAGAAGAAAATGCAAACTTCAAAGTGCATAACAATATAGGAAGCTTCCCTTATACCACATACAGACAGTTTAGCTGTAGTCTAGCCAAAATATTTATTTTGACTTCTTTATATATGACTCCTTACAAGAAAGGGCGAATTTCAAGAAAACCCAAATACTAGTGGTGTCCAGGATTTTTATTTTTAAAACATTCCTAAGCAATAGCTAATGGCCAATGGTTAACAATACAAGTGGTCGCTAGGTTGGTATATAGGTGATGTAGTCAACTATAAAAACCCACCTCATTCCAAAATTCCCATGTGGAGATAAGCTAGAATATAGCCCATTGGCCCTTATGTCTTCCTGGGGTCCACTGAGGCTGTCATGTACAGAACCAATAATCCCCTAATTTAACAGAGCAAAATTATGACAATGAGTTAATTCTTCCAAGTGCTTTGCCCATGACACAGTAACAACTAGAAAACAAGCATGGAATACACGGGCTGTTTGTGTTTACTCCTTTTGTGGTTGCCACTGGCAACAACAAATTAACATGTAAAAAAAATATAATAAAATATATATTGATTTTAATTGACAAATAATATATCATTTTGAAAATAAACAAACCTAGCAGGAAAAAAGATGTAATGAAAAATATGACCTTCTTAAGATTTCTTTTTTAATTTGCACAGTTGCAGTCTTCTATCATAGTGAACTAAAAGAACAGTAAATACTAGGCAGCTGACACTTAAATCATTACATATCTTCTAGTTTTCAGCTCAGCATCTGCTGCATCATTTCTCAGACTTCAGTGTCTGGGAAGGGAGACCAAGGATAAGAAAAATGCATCTTTTCAACTGAAAGCATATATTTTTCAATGACAAAGGACTACAGGCCATACTCCATTGCTATTACACAACAGAAGGGCACTCTGAAACTCTCATTTTAGTTTAAAGAAAAAGCTACCTCTACAATAGCAATTTGGAGGGAGAGGGTGGTTATAGGAAAAAGAAACTCGACTAAAACATGCCGAGTTTTCACGTTCAATGAAAAAGATCGTGTCCGTTTTTCCAAAAGAAGTAACGTTGTAGTGCAGACAAGCTGTTTCCGAGTGGGATAACACCCTCAGGTACCTCCAGAAACCAGTTCAGGGAAGTGGTTGTCTTTCCTGTGCTGCACTGATTTTCAGTGCCAGAGGAGAGTTCTGATTTCAAGGATCTCCTCCTTAAAATGGAAGGGTCTGATTCTTCTCTTACACCTATGGAAATCAAGGGAGAAAGACAATAGAGTAATACCAGCATTAAAGCAAGGAGAGGATAAGAGACAAGAGCTTCAATATTGCTTTATTTATCATCCCTTTCATTAAAAGGAATTAGAGTTAATTAGCCCAGCTTGTAGTGAAATTAAGACGTTCCATGCATATCCTATTTAACCTTTCTATTATCTTTCTCTAGGTTTTCTCTATATTTGTCAGAGCTTCTATGAAGGAGCATATTAGATGACTTTGTCCCACATCATTAGAAAAATCAATACGTTTTAGTTTAGAATCAGATCAAAACACTGTAGCTCAAAAAAATCACAACTGTAAAGCCTTATTTAAAGCCTTTCCTCTGTTAGGGGAAGTTATACAATTTTTAAAGCACTTCTTAGAAGCTTCAGTACTATATTTTAAAAAGACTAAAGAACTAAAATCCTATTAAAGCCACACTGCTGACGACTAGACCCCAGCTGTTCGCACTGCCTAAGCTGTGCCTACTCCCTGTCTCTGTTTTGGACGGATTTAGCCAAAACCGTTTTGCCATAGAGACAGCTAACCCTAAGCAGCATGGATTTCAGCCAGTCCGTGCCATTTGAGCCCAAGGCCAGCAATAAATCCCCAAAGCCAGCAATAGGTACTTCACAAAACAGACATATTCAGAGAGACCAGAACTTAGAGACCGGCACTCAGCCCCAAAATGGGATCAAGTGGTGTGATTCCCTTCCTACACAAGTGCTCATGGGCTAAGCATGGGCATGCTGTCAAGCCCTAACTAGTCTGATGTGGTCAGAGTACCAGTTTTCATGGAGTTTTAGGAAAAACTGATGAAGCTACCGAGGCAAAAGAATGGGGATGCTTTTTCTTCCTCCAAACTGCCCGTGAAGAAGGAGAAAGATACCCTTGTGTGGCTGTTCTTCCAGCCAGACAAGGAGAGGTTTGGTCACAGCTGGAGCAAGTGCCTCTCTCCAGTCAGAATTCATCACCGGGAAGCATTTACTGATTCCTACAAATTAAAAGCATATCTCAAAAGTCATTCTTGTTTCTCAAAATATAGCTGGAGGGTAATGAAGCCATGTTAGGTGATTTCGGCTGCATTCTCCATGTTCCTCAAAACCATTTCCATTTTTTAGACAGTAAGAAGGTTGTCCTGGAAAGAGGGAATACCCTCAATCCTTCCTGAATATTTTCTACCTTGAATAAAAGAATTAAAATGTGACAGGGAGTGGCAGACAGCACACAAATGAAGTCTGGTCTCCACTTACTTACATTAATTACTCTGGATCCTAGTTTAATGCAAGTACTTCATGTAACCCCAGGTTAAATTACTGTCTTTTTTAAGATGCCTTTCCCCCTGTATTTCTTACTGACGAGCTATAGTAGCTCTTTATTTGGCTGGCTGGGGTTTTATGCTCCCCATTCATAAGCCCTAATTCTACACGCACATGCACACATACATGCACACACAAACACATACACACATAAATACCTCTCCTGCTGTGCATGGTACTCTCATCCAATGGTGCTATGGAGGGATTTCACTAGGCAGCAATGTCCTTGCAAGGCACATATCGTAACAGCACATTTTTCTGTGAATCTAGCCCTGGTGTAGGAAGCTAGTTAGGTGCTTTTCAAAATGTTAGTCATGTTGCCTGGTTACAACACACAATATTTAAGAACTTGGACACAATAGACCTAAGTAACTTGGTGCGAGAAATCATCTAAAAAAGAAAATCCAGTCCAGCCTACCACAGAACCCGTTCTGGACAAATACTGGCTAAATTCTACAGAAGATGGTATTTTTGCCATTAACTTCAGTAAAACAAGCTTTTCATGTTACACCCTTGTTGACAATTCACCCAGTTTGAACAGTAAACATGAAAAATCATTTCTGAAAAAGGTTAATTTGCACATTGATTTGAAAATTGTGAAGCACGAAGTCCTTTCCAAAAACATCTGAGGGTTTTTGTCCCAGTGTGGCAAGACTTACTATTCCATTTTTCGTGATCTGTCTTCTGCCATTAAAAAAGATGCCTGGGAATCAGAATTCACCCTTGCAGTGCTAAATAAATACCAGTAATAAGGAATCTAAGATCCTCAGTTTTGACAGCTTACTTTTATAGCATTAATTTACTAGGTTTTCCTTATGAAACATCAATATACTACGCACTTAACAAGAATGTTCATAATCATTCAAATATTGATACAAACCTCTGTCTGTTGCTATGATACTGCACTCATTTTATGTTCCCATTTAGGTTATAAGAACATTTGCTCTGTTGTTTACTACAAAAAAGGTAAGACAAAAAAAGGCTAGTTTTATTTCCTCTCCTATTTAAGAAGAACTTAAACTGACTCATTATACCCCTCACACTGCCTTTTGTTAGAATTACAGGGCTGGGACATCACATTGGAACTCAGCATTGGGTGTGCCAGCTTATTGTTTTTAACCTAGTTACTATAACATTGAAAATTAATAAAAAATTTTACATGTAGGCTCATATGATGAGGTATACACGTGCGATAGGGAAACAGCCCAGAAACAGTTAATGATGGTTCTAATTTCCTCTTCCACCTGTGCCCAACCTCACAATCAAAAGCAGCTGGTAGAGGGAAGAGTCATGGGGATGGTATCTGTGAAGTTTGTCTTAGAGATACTTTGTTGGCCTTGCAGATTAAGAGGAAAAAATAATACGGGGAAAATGACTGAGTAGGGAAGCTAAATAAGGGTCAGATAAGGTGCTGCACTTCTTCTTCTTTTCCTTTTTCTTTTTTTTACCGTTTCATTTGGAGTTCTTCCCCTCTGGTTTGAAGTAGGTTCTGGGACTGGCTCTCCTATATATTATCCTGCAGCTATTTTAAGGCAAGATGGACTGTTTTGCCTGTTCCTGAGCTGGTGATGGAGCTGGTTTAGCCTGAAAAAGTGGGTCTCTCCCCATACAGTCTTCTGTTCCTCCTGAGGAGGAAATGTGTATAGGATCATCTACAGCTATATGGTGTAGCTCTGGCTTTGCTGTGCTTTACCTCCTTTCCTTCTTCAATGGGGTAGCCTTGCCTCTTTTGCTCTTTTCTACAATTTGAGAAACTCTGGAGGGTGAAAAGCAGTAAGCAAAATGCTTGTCCAGATCACCACAGGAATGAGAAAGGTCTGAAAGGGAGCAGTGGCCTTGGAGAGGAATGAGGGAGTCTTGCCTTTTCACAGCATCTCAGATCCCTTTTTTCTTGGTATCTATAGGCTCTATCTGTAGCTTCCTTAGAGCCCTACAGATCTTCCCCACCCTCACTTACCCCATGGGATCCCACCAGCTTCCTAGAAACCTGCTTCTCCGCAAAAATTGTCTGCACTGCCAAAAACATTTGAGTTGTTAGTTCTGGTCCTTAGCCAGAAGGGAAGCGGTAGCTTTGGAGATAAGGGAGCAAAGGGCTAACATGCATCACAGTGGAGAGAGGTCAAGGCTGACCATATAATTGCCCAGATTATATGGTGGGCATATGCAACTCCAAATTCCCTGTTGGATGGGGATTAATCCCTGAATCATATTGACAGGAGGCGTTGTGGGTGCCTGTGATAAACCCATCTAGAGGAGATCTCGTGGAGATTGTTGGAGCTCTTTGTGTAAATATAAAATTGAGTATTTCTTCAATAAGAGCACCAGGGGGACACTTAAACTACATAGGAAATAATCCTGGGCAGTGAGGACTTCTGTAGGCATAGCAGTGCAGCCACCTGCCATATGATCATACTTTCAGAACAAAGCTGCTGTCTAAAATGGAGAAATTTATGGTGTAACTATTCTGGCATAACAGTATTAGCAATGGGTTGTTACACTGGTCTGATTATATGCTACTAAAAATGCACTAGTGAATTTTCCTGTGCAAACAAGCCTTATAGAGGAAAGTGCAGTATCTTTTATTGTTCCCTGATGAAAGACTGAAATGTAAAAAGAACAGCGTGCACAATCTGTCCTTTGAAAGGAAAAACAGCAGTTCTGAGTGTCCCTCTTCCTTCTCAGGCAGACACAAAGGACTTGAAGGCAAGCCTGTTGTATGACTGCTTTAGTGCTCTCTGCCCCTCATTTTAATTAATGCATAGCAGTGAGGAGGAACTAAATCCTGCTTGTTTTACTCAAGCAAGTGATCCCATTGACTTGCATTAAGCTACCTGCAGGATTAGAAGTAGAAGGATTAAGACCTCAGTGTAGCAAATTCATTTCACTCTTTTTCAAATGCAAATAGTCGTCTCTCAATTGTCAGCTTGATTCGTCTGTTGGTCTAGCACAATGAGGCCCTGATTCTGCTCCCTGATTGTGTCTCCTAGGCTGCTCTGTACCACAAACATACTCAGCCTCCACAGAATAATTGGGATGGAAGTGGAACAATAGGTGCTCTAACAATTCTTTAATTTTTTTTTTTTTTTGATATATGAACGTATCTCAAAGAAGACAGAAAAACTTTTTCATAGGGAATTTGTTCCATTAATTAGTTGAATCTCTGAGCTTCCAGTTTGTGATGTGGTTTTATATCTATTTTCCCTTTTATGTAGACAAGCTTTTGCTCACCTCTCTACCCCACTGTGATGCTGAGGGAGAGATACTGATACTTGGTATGCAGCATGGGAAGTCTCACGTTATTTTACAACTGATACAACTATCTTGTGAAACCACTTTGTAGCTGCTTTCATTAGAATGTCTTCACTGAGTTACATAAATTACTCAATGTTAACTCAGCTGTAACCAAGAACATATTTTGATCTGAAATGTCATTTTAATTGGTAACCTATCATTTTAACATAGTTAATAGTTATTTTGGGTGGGGACAGCATTGGCAGTTTATTGTTGTTGTTATTTAAATTATTTGAAAAATCCAGTACAAGACAATGTTACTATGTTTATCAGAAGTCTCATAGTGTCTTGAAACTCTGCCAAATTATTCCTAATTGTATGATGCATATCTTTTCTTTACCTTTACAGCAATGCTGAATCTTTCCAGAGCTTCTCTTTGATCATTTATTTGATCTGCCACTAAAGCTAAGTTTTACCTTTCTACTGAAAAAAACCCAAACATTAAGAATTCTCATGAGGTCAATGTTATAACTTTAATTTTTTCAAAAAATATTTAAAATTGATGTTATGTATCACTGAAAATTACTGCAAAAGGAGAACAGTGATATGTTGTGAGGTTATATATCATACCAAGGGGTTGAGTTCCAAAGAGAAACTAAAAAAACAAGGAAAACCAAGAAAAAATGCAACTTAGCAGAGCACAAATAAATGTTGAAACTGTTTCTAAGAAAATATAGTCTGTTGTCATTTAGAGTGTCTCAATTATATTTTTAAATAACATGCTCTATTTTAAGCACTTCTGGCTTTGTAGCTAATATCACTGGATGAGTATCTACTGCCTATATTAAAATGTTCAGCCTTCTGAACCTAGAAATTATTTGAAAAATGGATCTTATTAGAAGCAGCATATTTTGTGTAACCCTCAGAAACTGTAAGTGCTCTGCTGAGTGTTTGGATGTCAGGATTACAGCTGTGTTTGTCTACTCTGATCCTCCAAAAGTCAGTACCCCTGGGTATATGCCATCTATACCTACACAATTCTAACTGAAGAGTAAGAAGTCAAAAGTTGGTATGCTTGCCTGAATCAATACTTCAGGTCTTCTTTCTTGAAGCTTTAATGTTGTTGGTTTTTTTACTGCCTTGCCAGTACAACCCTCCTGGCTTTGGGTTTATCATTGCGTTGTCCTGATTTGGCAGTAAGACTCATTTGAGGGAACGGAGCCAGTGCACCCCTTAGAAGATAGGAATCTAGGATGCCAAATCCTCAGCAAGTTTAATAAAGAATAGGAAAGAACCAATAAATTATCTAGCAACTCTGACTTTGCAGCAAGGAAGATCCTGGAAAAATTTATGGGTCAATTACAAAGTCAAAAATATGATCTGGCTTAAAAAAGTCAGAAGCTCCTGTAAGGAGACAACAAATATGATGAAATCTGCAGTTTAGTGGTGTATTTAACATATCAACCTTTAGAAAGATGTTTGACATAGTAATACAGCAGATTAATAAATAGTCAGGGACAAATTGGACACTTGATATTACTCTTCAAAGCACTGCTTGGACTGAGGCCAGACAGCAGTTAACCACGGTTATTACAAGGTCATGGTGCAGACAAAGGCTTGCAAATGGGGTAATACAGTTAAGAGAAAAATAAATTATCATCCTGTTGATATTTCACCAGGAATGTCACAAATTGCTTGCTAAAAGAATAACATCCTTCCTAGTAAGTCTGTAAGATACCCAAGCAAGTCTTTACTGTATTGTAATAAACATTTTACAGGTAAAATGCACTGTAAATTAAACATTAATTTAAATGCGTTAGTTCTTTAGTCGTAGGACTGCTAGAGATCTGGCATGGCTCAGAGGATTAAAAAAGGTGCTGGGCTTAAATGATACTCAATATTGGCTCAGGCAATTGCCTTTACAAATCTATTGCCAACCTGCACTGCATTTGATAGTAACTAAAATTCTCTCCATTGGTTGTTGAGTGACCAACATAAGGCACATCTGACAGAGTTGTGGAGGACACGTTGGCCATGTTCTCAAACACTTAATGAGTATCATAAGCTCAGAAACCAAATATGTGTGAATAATGGGACAGAGCTTCCTCTGCTCACAAGTTCCTTTTCAGTAGAGAACAGAGCAGGAATAGGATTCATTGCTGAGGTCCTTCAATGATGCTTCATTTAGCCCAGAGCTCACCACCTCTGACAGCAGTGTGATTGCACCTCTGTTCAGCACAGGCTGTGTTGCCTTATAATAAAGCATAAGTGTATGTTTTTAGAAAAAGCTGGGATTTTGTTGCTTTAACTGCTTGTCAAATATAATGACAAAATATACTTGAAATATAATGGCAAATAGCAATATTGTTCCTTTCAGAACAATGCTTAACTTTCATTTTGCATAAAATCAGTCACATAAAAAGGTCAGAGAAGATCAATTTAAGACTAATCCAGAGAAAGAAGTTAGCTGCCTAAAAGTCATGTGAATAATAAAATGTCTCCTGAGAATGATCTGCATTGTCACTGTAAAGGGAGATATCTCAGGATGGAATTCAAAACAGCCAGCATGCTAAGCAGGCAAATGTCTAGACTTAACCAAAAGACGTCTGAAATCCCACCGCTCTCTAGAGCTCAGGGCCTTTTGATCTGCATAATGTTGTCTTGAAAATATAGGTTCACATCCTTTCTTTCAAAGAACTTTGTAGGACTGCAAGTGACTTCTTAAAAACTATTAGGTGATGTCACTACTCAAGAAGACTCATACTTACCTGATTGCTAAAAGTAAAATCGTGTCAGTCAGAGCACAGTAGTCAGATTTTGCATCTCCAGTGATTCTTCTGACCATTTATACATTTTAATGCTCCTTTCTCTGCTATTTTCTTGCTTCTCAATGCTTTGAACTGCTTTTGGGTTTGACTTGGGGCAGCATAGAGCCTGCTGTTAAGACACTGCCCTGAAAATCATAGATTTTAACTCCTTCAGACACGGCATTGAATCAGGGCCACACAGGTTGGGTGGATGGCATCCCTTCTGGATTATTGCAAAAAGAACCACTCCTTCTTCTAGCTCTCTTCTAGAGGAAGAGACATTTTCAGCTACATTTTCTGAGAAGCCTGATTAATTACGTTTGTTGGAACTGCTCCGAAAGCTCCTTTGGGATTTGAGTTCCTCAAAGGACTCAGATGCTGAGAGGAATGCCTAGTTTCTGGTACCCAGTCAGTCTTCAATGGAGGGAAGACGCTGAGCTGCTCAGAAAGGGCAGTTCTCACCAATGGATGAAATTGTGGTGCTTAAGCTTAAATTCTACTAGTACACATGGTATATTGCAACAATCACAGATCACATGCACAGACATTTCAGTTATAGCATGTTGTATTCTTCCACGCTGGTGCAAAAAGCTTTTTCAACATTCAAAGAGAGAAACATCTTTGCTGAAAACTTTTGAACGCTACCAGTGACAAATGTGACAAAGAAAGGAAGTAAATTTTTGGAGGGACAGATAGAGACACCAGAAGTCTACAAAGTCTTGTGTTAGTGGATATTCAAAGGACAAGAGGCCCCACTTTTTTAGGCCCTCTAAGTAAGGTAATAAATTCTGCTTGGTGTAATGCATGCTTAAGTTAAATGGAAACCATTTCTAATCAGCTGGTTTGAGGAAAGTCTAGGGAATAATAAAAAAATACGTGTGGGCATTTAGATATATGCGATAGTACACTTGCATTTTAAAAAAAAGTTGGAAGATTTTCCTTGAAATTGATTTATGGTGGAGGGGTGTGATACATATCTATCACCAAAACAACTAACAAGGTTTCAATTGTAGTTATTTCAGAACAGGGCATCATGAATGCGATGAGATACAAGAAAATTAGATGCAAATGAAAAGAAGAAAAAGGCAAGCACACAAATGTGTGTGTATTATTCTGTGTAGGGTGTATTTGTAGTTATGCTGCCCTAGTATTTGTCTAAATTAGAGTAAAAAATTATAAACATAACATATTTGCATTTATGTATATTTTTCCAGTTCATACCAAGAAAATATTCAATATTCATTCAATTAATTTTGCCACACTTCATGTTTCCTCATATTAGAGTACAAATACAAAGGCAGAGGAAATTAGAGTTTGATTTGAGACTATCAAGGTCAGATGGTTTAAAGTGCTCATGTTTTAAATCGTTTGTTGCTTTGAAAGGCTCCATTACAACTTTTAACATACTATATGGCTCAGTTTTTGTCACAGAACAGACTGGAGAGTTAGTCAGAATTTGAAAATGGGATAGTAATCAGAATGATTTTCTAAAAGTAAAATTTGTGTTGTAGCTATTAGTTCTCTCTTTTCTGTATCTCAAAGCTAATTAAACAAGTGACAATATATATTTTAGCATTGTCATTTTAAAAGACAAAGTTTACTGGCTATCCCTTTTTTCTTTTTTTTTTTTTTTAATTGCAGCAAGGATATGCATATGCAGTGTTTCCAGTTTTTAGAACACAATTTTGAAGACATGTTTTCCCTCAGAAAAAGAGAAGTTGATATTTAATGCCCAACCATCAGCATCTAGTGCCATTTTAGATGCTTTATGACATATGCTACATCCATGTTGGGTTGGTAGATGTGACGCAAGACTTCTGGGAGGCTGCTTCATTTTGAAATGCCTGCTGGAGGACAGCTTGAATGCATACTCTCAGTTTCATACTTTGAAAATGCAATCCTCCCATGGTTTCAGACCTTTTCAACTAAGAACAAAATAAACAACATGGAAAATGGTCATTTTTGTTTTGCGACCAAAGGGGCATCACATGTGACTCAGAGGAGGTGCTCGGTAGGGCTAGTTAGCTGTGGACATCTTCCTGGTTGACGTGGGTGATAACAGTTTTCACCATCATAACCACGAAGTGAGGTATTTTATGCCCATGTGTTTTCTGGGAGAGCATTTTCTGGACCAAGGGAGGAAAGCCAAGCAGTACCGGAGCTGTATTCAGTACAGTGCTGTCACATGCATGGTCAAGTTTCCAGAAATACCATACAGCAATTTCTTTGTTCAGCAGGTGGAAGAGCTGATGTTATGTGGCTGATCATTATTTCCTTCCTTGTGTTCACAGTAGTACATAGACACTATCAAGATTGTCAGCATTTACCAGCTGTGGGGAAAAAAATGCCAAATACCTGGATCATTATTTATTATAATTGTAATTTGTAATGATTTCTGTAATATTTGCAATTCAGAACTCTTGCCCCAGATTTCTGTTTCTTACGACATGAAATAAAGCTATCAATCATAGTATTTATATACCATTTTTCTGGAAGAAAGTCTTGGGACTGTAATATTATTAGCATTTATAACAATTATCATTTATAACAATTTCTGTGACAGATAAATATGAATTTATATTGACAGCATGAGTAGCAACCTGGGAGAATGACTGAGGCTTTCATAGTTAAATTCTAAAATAAATTCCCCAATTCCTGTGTCTTTTCCTGACCTGCTAATGTCAATAACCACTAAAACATTTTTTGTATGGATTATTATTTATAATATTTTATACAGGTATTCTCTGTGCTTTTGTGCTCATTTTTGCTTGAAACAGCACTTAATGTAGACACCTGCTATGATTCATCAGTTTACTCTGTTAAGAAAAGAATAAAGGCTAAGTAATTTTTATTACTTTAAAAATATATATGCTATAATTAACAAAACACAAGCAAAAAGCTTCATGTGATACTCCCTAGAAATTATCTATATTTTAAAATAACTTCAAATGAAAGTACAGAGACCATCTCATTTAACTTCACTGATTTGCAAACAGTCTTTAGGCATCGTGTTACATCCTACACATTAAATTGGTCTTTTAAAATATTCATAGATCTAAATTAAGTATTTGAAATAATTTCCATTCTGAGTCTTAATATGAATATTAAAATCCCAAGGCAACTCAGAAGTTGCATATTTAAAACATATTTTAAATTTACTGATAACTTCTTAAAAGCATGGTAATCTGTTGAGTTAGAGCTTAGAACTTAAAACATAAACAAAACCTGTTTAATAATATGACCTATAGCTTAGAAGAAAAATTATGGATAGATGGTTGATTGGCTTATAGATTAATCCTATGAATGTCCTTCTCTCCCAGTTACAATGACAAAGAAGTTCTGCGTCTGTCTTGCTTATTGTCTGCATTGAATTAAAAAAAAGGAAAATATTTATTGTATTTTACATAAGTTTTAAATTCAAATTACTAGCTGAAAATGAGGAGGAATCACTACGTGGGCTTTATCAAGGCCCACTGAAAACAGGAAAGACAGATCAAGCTACATGGACCAGTTATGGTACCAAACGCAAGTGCACAACAGACCACTTTTGTAAGAATGTCTACTTCAACTATGCAGTTCCACATAACCTCACAGGCCAAGCAGATTTTTAGTTCTATACAGAACATATCAGCTTAGGTTCAAAACTAGTTTTGGCAATCTCAGCAAGAAAATATTTTAAATTGAGCACTCAAATGCCTCGAACTTTTGCTGTAGGACAAAATGCAGAGCACTGACAGAAAGGTGGCTGCAAGTTTTGAAGAAGATGCTGAAAATAATACGGAAATTATTTGTATGTACCTTACCCACATGCCATCATAATTCAAGGTGATTTTCTTCCATAGACATCATGTCAGAAACTTCCCAGAAAAATCTGTTGTGCAGCATTTGTTTTGTTGCTAATGCTGGAAAACTTTGTAACAAACCCACAGGGCAAATTCTGACAAAGTAGATGAGATTAAGGTGACTTCATTTCCCTGAGTGATGGGCAGATGAGTTTTTAGACTGCAATACCTTTCATGAAGATGGATAAGAAAAAGATGTGGCAATTATCTATTTATTAAACTTTAAAAATATGCATATCCATGACTTCTGAAATTCATATCAGCTTTTTGCAGTTTATACCATAATTCTACAGCTATTTGTTGTGACTCTAAAAGGTTAAAGTAAACTTCAGCCTAGTGGCATACACTATACTACAGTTTTGCTGAATTCCACCTACAGTTACAGAAAACCTAAGGACAAGTAAAAAGATTAATAGATATTTCTTATGAGCACACCTGGGTGCTGTTCTGGGCATTGCAATCCTGGGTTCAAAAATAGTATGCAGTATAGTGAGACAGCATCAGTTTTGGCACCCTTTGCTCTAACCATCCTCCAATGCTATTCCAGTAGGTTTTGAACCCTTTTCTTCCCCTCCACTAACCTTTAGGACTCACCATGCCTACCTTAATTTCATTCCATTCAAACATCATGCTGTTGGGCCCCATCACAGCCTTCCCATTATCTCAGACACTTTCAATCAAAGTTGGATGCATTTGGCAGTATAGATGTGGTCATGAAGTCAAGTCTTGCAAACACAATGTGGCAATGAAGGTCAAGAAGAGGGAAGGCAATGGAACTATAACCAGCCGTACTTCACTGCTCCTTTCTCTACAACAGTTGCAAAGTGGTCTGCCTCTGCTCCTCTCTCACCTGTCATTTCCCGTCCCCCTTCAGCAATGCAGGGATAATTGAGCCTTCCCCTCAGTCGAGGCTCTGAAAAATTGGAGAGTCTATCTCTTGCTTAATGCTATAATTTTGCCTCTGCAAGCAGGAAGCCTGCTGCTGTAGGAACAGAAAGCTTTGAAGGACAACCTGCTTGCAAAGAAATGTGTTCTTAGACCAAATCAGCAGCTCTTTTGCTCTTCCAGCAAACAAAAATGTCTGCATATTTTGACCTTCCAGAAGTTAAATATCTGTTGTGTTTTCAGCCCAGCCAGCAACTAAGCACCACGCAGCTGCTCGCTCACTCCCCCCACCCAGTGGGATGGGGGACAGAACAAAAAAAAAAAAACCCAAAAAACTCATGGGTTGAGATAAAGACAGTTTAATAGGACAGAAAGGAAGAGAAATAATAATAATGACAATAATAATAATAAAATTACAATAATAATACTAAAAGAATTAGAATATACAAAACAAGTGATGCACAATGCAATTGCTCACCACTCACCGACCGATGCCCAGTTAGTTCCCGAGCAGTGATCCAATCCTCCCGGCCAACTACCCCCAGTTTATATACTGGGCATGATGTCATATGGAATGGAATATTCCTCTGGCCAGTTTGGGTCAGCTGTCCTGGCTGTGTCCCCTCACAACTTCTTGTGCCCCTCCAGCCTTCTTGCTGGCTGGCCATGAGAAGCTGAAAAATCCTTGATTTAGTATAAACACTACTTAGCAACAACTGAAAATATCAGTGTGTTATCAACATTATTCTCATACTAAATCCAAAACTTAACACTATACCAGCTACTAGGAAGAAAATTAACCCTATCCCAGCTGAAACCAGGACAATATCCCAGGATGGATTCAACAAAGATATGCCCTTTTGTTTTACTTTTTACCCAAAGATCTCATTCCTTGCATTCTTATAGTTTTTGATTGATTAGAATTTAGCAGGGGTCTTTGAAACATCTTGAAAATGTTTTGTAATAAATCTGACTGTAAAAAAGCATCTTGCTTTTTCATTATATCAGAATTACACATTTTCTTGCTCTTACGCTTGTTCTCTCAGCTCTGTCTAAGATGCTTAGCAGGGTGGCCTCTAGTTGCAAGCTTGAATAAAGCACAGATATAGCATGTGCTTATTTACTTATGTTCTAAACTTGAATGGACTGGCAATGAAGTAATTGCTGACAAATGAGCTCAGTATATAGGGATATGGGCATGCTCTCTCAGCTAATGTGGTCCACATTACATGGTCTCAAATAGCAGGGAGTAGTAGTGCTTGCAAATTTTACTTCTCACTCTGGCTGGGACAAGGAATTTTGCAGCAATAGTGCCTTCCCAGAGAAAACCACTGATGCTGCAATTTTTATTCATTTGTCTCCAGGATGCTTTCAGGAATCACCAAGGGAATCATTAACAGATTGCAGAAATCAGCCGTCACTTTAAAAGATCCTTCTTCCTCTTTTTCTCCTCTGTAGGGACCAATTCAGTGATTTCCATTAAAGAAGATCAGCTTTTAGCTGCACTTTATACAAAATTCTCACTAAAAATAAATGAACAGAAATAACATTCATGAACATAAGTTACTATTTGTTTCCTTTCCTTTTTTTCATTGGATTGGGGGATGCCACATGAAGCAATTCTTATTTCAATAACATGATTCTGCTTCTCTATTGAAACTTGGCATCAGATTTTCTGAGATTTGAAACATAACGTGTACCATTTTATGTATGTAATTTCTGCATTTTCTGCATTATTAATCTGTTTCCTAGAGGAAGGTACAAGCTACCCTGCTGCTAAGTCATTAAAGAAGTTCTGCTATCTAATTACTCAGAGGAAGTAGCTATGGGAATGCTGTCTCGTGAAGCTATAAAGGTATACTCTGAAACATGCTCTGTTCCTAAACTTTGGTGTTGGCATGAAACTCCTAATTCGAGTGCAAGTCATTAACCAGCAAGGTAATTCTGACCCAGTGTCAGGGGTTAGATGGCTATGATGGGATACAGATCTGCTCACATCTTCTAGATGGGTGTCGTGAGTCTTATCCTAAGAGGGGCGATGCAGGTTTGAACTCCCTGAGAGACCCTGCAAATCTCCTACCTCAGCACTTCAACACTTTCTCACCCCAGCTGGCTACCTAAGAGCTGCCTCCCACATGTTCTGCTTCTCACTGCCGATGCAGTGATTATTCCAGGAGAACTATTGATGTTATTACTTAACTGCTGATGTTCCTAGCCCAGCAGGAATATGCCCTGTACGTGGAATAACAAAACCCACATATGTTGAGGAGTGATAGTGAGTAACTGTATTCTTTTGTCTATTCAATCACAGTATGTTATAGGAAATAATTTATCTTAACGTTTTTGGATTCTAGTTTTCTTTAATATTTCCTTGTAGCTAGGAGTTATATAAATAAAAGGTGAAAGGGAATTATTTAGCAATATTTAGCACAACAAATTGTTAGGTATTAAGGACCACTCCCATATCTAATCAGAAAAGAGTAGAGAAAGAGCACACATCCAGCTGGATAGACACGTATTTTATAATTTGAGGCTTTCACAGGTAAACAGTAACTCATGAAAAAAATTATCTAGAAAAAAAAATATTTAACCAAAGTTTTAACTTTGCTCAGATCCCCAAAGATAGGCCTATCATCTAGTCCATTCATTCTAATCGGCTACTGAAGAACTGTCTCCTTGTGAGCTCCTTATTAAACTGTAGCCTTATTTACATTTTACAACATTTCTTGCAAATTAGATCTAGCAATGGATGCTTGGTTCAGTCAAATATTTTTCAGGCACCTAGAAGGTGCTTATCAACAGATGTTTTGCTCAGTCAGGCTTGCATCTCGTGGTTCAATGTTCATGATGCTTTTCATGAAGGATTTCTTATTAGAATGGATATTTGTACGTATGATGTCTTCTAATCACAAGTGCAGTAAAGCATGTGTGAGCAAACTAATTTGTGGGCAGCAACTACTTGTTACTTCCAATTTATAAATGTCTGAGACATTTAATTAGGAAACAAAAATGACACCTTATGATTTGAGTTGCCAATACCATAGACATTCATGAATAACAAGTCAGAAAATTTGGCAGTAGCTTGGCTAACCTTGACTGATACACATATGCAAATTATGATACTTACAAATAAGCAACAGAAAAAATTACTCAGTTCATCTAAAATTTAATTGCTAAATGAGAGTTTAAATAAATCTCATCCTAATCAACAATGATCAAGAATAATTAATAAAATAAAACCATTAGAAATAAAAAAGTTCTTTTGTTATGCAACAAAAAATGTTTAACTAAACATACAAACCTTTATTTATAGCAAACAGAAATATCAACTCATTTCACAGTGTGATACTTGGATCATCAGAAGATGTTAATCTGATATCAACATGGCACCTTTCTCCTAACAAACTTTACAAAGCACATATCACACCAGGAATGTGTAAATCTTTTCATGCCAAGAACACCCTGATATGCTATGTCCCATCTCGTAAAACCTTCATGGAAATTATTCTGAGAGTACTGCATGAGAGAATTCAAAGGAATTCAGTCTGGATAGAGACAGAATTATTGCAAATATCAACATATTTTTATGCATACAGTCTTGCAGTCTTTTACCTGCTGTAGTCTCCACAGGATCTTAAAAAATTCCACCTGCTTTGATCAGATTACAAGAGCCAATCAAGCCTCCTTTGCACTACATTCCAGTTAGAGTAACTCAATATCTTATCAACAGAATGTTTCATTTGAACTGATTAAAAACCGTAAGAAAACATCATTAATTTTAAAGGAAAGAAAGTAATGCACCTTCTAGAATACATTAACCATGATTATTTGGTATTACTGAATGATTCCACAAAAAGTTATCTTGTATTAACTAAAGCTAAAATTCCTCTTTCAAAACTGTAGAGGGGAGAATCAAAGGAAGGCATATAATGATAGAAGGTGGCAACATGCCACTACTCTTTTGTTGTCATTGGCAAGAACACAATCATGTGCCCTTTAATCATTGTTATTCAGCCTGCTGCTCATATGGATACCACAATCAACCACTTCTTTCAATCAAAGGAATAGGAACAGAATTGTCTGCATTGAGAGAGGCGCCAGGAATAGACTGAATTTGTGAAATCCAACTACTATGCATCCCAGACTAACATGCAGTTTTAAGCTGCAGAGATAAAAATATTCTGTACTTTGCTGTACACTTAATATCTTCTAGCACATCAAATTGCTTATGAATATGTTAAAACAGTGGAGCAATAGATTAAAATTTTGAGAGATAAAAGATTTCTTCATTTGACTGCTTAATTTAAAAGATATCTGTAGTGTGGCACAAATTAATTTCCTAGGCAATAGCTTTAACTTATTTTATTATTTTATTTCATACCTCACAAACATAGTGCACACATACTGCGTTATTAATAGTATTACTACAAATAGCAATATACTTGATAAATTCCATTTATTCAACTTTGTGGAATTTTTTTTTCTTTGTAGTTTTCCTAATGCTCAGTCCCATTTATGCCTGATGTCTATTTCAAGAGAGCTAAAAACACTTCCACTTCTAAATTCTAGGAAATGTTTTAAGATTCTTTGTCCCTTTTTTAACTCATCTGATTTTTTTTTTTTAAATAGTAACATCTGAGCAATTGATAACTGCCAATGTAAATCCTTGTCAACTTTTAAAAGGCAGTTAGAAATAGTTTCAGACAGTGGAGTGGCCTTGCTGATTCTGTGTTTTTACTATCTCTTTTTAATGTATGATTATATTATATCAGGAAAAGGGGATTAGGGCTAGATTCAGAGAAAGGACTTTGTAGAGCAGAGCCCAGAGCTCCATGCATGAAGAGCTACCTGAATTTAGAGCAGTGAGTAGGCTATCCTAAAAAGAAAGCTGCGTATTTTAAACCCTACTTTTTTGTGCATGAAATCCCATGCATCTGCATAGGATTCACAGTCCAGATCCTTACACTAACAGTGTGTCTCTCCACTCTATGTATTAGCCTCGCAGATGGAGCCTTTGCCTATGATGTGGAAGACCCATGTTTCCTTCCCTTGTGTGCCTGAGATCACAGATGCTTTGGCATGACAATGTCTAATAATTAAGCACCTTGATCTACTGGAATTTTTCAGGGTGCTAGAGGTGCGATGGGTGCTATGCAGCCAGTGGGGAGGTCTAGGTGTCTCTGGAGAGCAACCTACATGCTGAATAAGTAACTAGCCTGGAACAGGAGTGAAAAGACACTCATCTAAAGACACACACAAAAAAGATCCCTTTCACACTGCAGATTACATAGCTATAGCCACTAAGGACCTAGAATATCTGACTCTTCTTATGAAACAGGCAACTAATTAGGTAGGTTTTACTTTTAAAGTATGCCAGTGAAACTCCTCTTTTTCATAAGAACTTAATCAATACAGTTTCCTTTCGATAGGTCTTTGATTAAAAAATTGCACAGGTCCCTCCACATTCTCTCAGCTGAAAACCCCAATCACTAGATTACTGAGTTGTCATCTTCTAGACCTCCATTTTGCATTTTTGGCTGCAATGTATCCCAGTTTCAAGATGAAGAATGGAGACACCACTCCCCAGACAAACTAAGATACTCTGATAGTGGTGAAGGTGTTCTTATGAAAGGAGATCCGTGCATCTGAATCACCTCAGGCTGCAGAAGATATGAACTCAGGTTTCCCATTTCTTTCATACATGTTGCAGTGATGAGGCTACGGTGAAAAAAAAGGCACTGTTGTGCCCATCATGTTTTTTGAGAACGAAAACACTGACCTTTGTGCAGACCTCAGTGCAATTTGCATAGGTTAAGTCTGACTAAAATGCTTGGATGTTTAGGTCCCTCTGAGGGACTTAAGTATAGTTTAGCCACCTCACCATCCAGTATCTCGATTAAATAGTTATAGAGCTTAAAGGCAGAGACATCTTGTAAGTTCTAGGTAGCATGATCTTTAAACAGCTCTTGGATCATCTCTTGAGCCTAAATTTCACCCGATTCCTCTTAGAAGCTGGGCAAGTCATGGGACAATACACAGTCCTGATTGTCCTTGGCACTGATTATTACTTAAAAGTATTATATCTATACTCATAATAGTTATGTTTATATTAAGAATATTTTCCTTGTAAGGAAACCAAACTTATTTTCTCTTCAGACCTTTCACAAAATGCAGTGGCAGAAAGTTCATAAAGAACAAAAAAAACAGTCAATGGCCCATCATTTTTTGTATATGTCATATTCTAAAAATCAGAAGAGTCACTGATCTGTCAAATGCTGAACTTGTGCTTCAGAGACTTTACTAATGAAAGTAGTCTGTAGACCATTTGTCAGTTTTCTTGTTTTATTTTACTAGTTTCAAGTTTATAGGCAAGTGTCAGACAACACAAAAAAAATATTAGTAGCTATACATAGAAGTTAGGTATAAAAAAATGGCAGAATTAAGAGATTACTATGTTGTGCATATGATCCCACTTATGATGCCTTTATTTAAGCAAAGGTCTTGTTCATTTAAAAATCTGCCATTGGTAATTTAGCTAAGACAAATTTACAAAGAAAATCAATGGGACAAAACAGATTTCATGCATGCCATTCAATCATAGATACAAATGCAAATATTTTATACAATCACAATTCAGTATTGTTCCATTTGGATTAACTGTTAATACGAAATCAAGAAATAGTTCATTATTTCGATAGGCCAACCTTTATAGATCTTTATAATAGATCTTTATAACCTAAAAGCCTCAATAACAGCTAAAACAAAGTATAGTCCACCTCACTGAATCCTTGTCTAGACTATATTTTGTTTGAATATCCCCACACTGTCTACTATATCTTCCAATACTAAGGCAGTGCAAACATTTCTGAAAAGGGGTCAGTACAATTTCCCATAGCCTTGTATGAACATTTGTAATCAAGACGAATTATGTAAATACAATCTCTGCTCTAATTAAGAAAATGCGAATACCTCATACTTGCCTTAAAACAATTTAAATAATTTGTGTGCAGAGCACCTTCATATTTATGTCATTGTATACAGAGCTAATCATGCTCATACTAAATATTTCACACTCCCCAGGCTCTTGTGTGACTCACAGTGGAGTAATCTAATTTTTCCAGGAAGAAATCTCACTAGAACATCAACTCAAGGAGTAAAAACACTTACGACAGCAGAGGCCTCACATTTAAATACATAAGAGCATTCATAAGACCAGGCTTTTAATTTCAGAAATAGATAAAAATCTAGCTTTATTTTAAGTCTGCTCATCTGAGATCACAGGCACTCAGTCTTCTTCTGTGAAAGCTCATCTATAGTACAAAACCACTTCCATTCCTTTAACGACAGCTGGGTAACTTCATGGGTCCCTCATACCCTCTCACTAAAGAGTTTTGCCTTACATCTTTATATGTTACGGACTTAACACTGATACTTTCAACACTTCGCTAAAATGTTTTTATTAATACTCTGTCTAGCCTAATTTAAGAATGTCCACTATCTCTACAGTGCAACAGGTCTCGATCCCTAGGCATTTTTCTGGATAATCTTCTTAAATTTCATTAATTTGCTTAGAGTTGCTGAATAACTCTATAGATTTCAATCAGTTCAGATATTTAGAGATACCCAATTCCTTCATTTTGATCACTGCATATGCCACATATATGAAAATGTAAATACATGTATGTCTACAAATTGTACAAATATATAAATTATATGAATAATTACTTAGACATACAGATATTTATTTCTTTATACAAATATATTTTTAAGGGGGGTGGTCTGGAACTTTATATAGGGGTGGGCCCTGGAGCTGACCTCAAGCAACTGCCTAATCCTTTCCTGTGTCACAAGAAATAATCAGCTAAGCCTATTTCATTGCACTACATCTCTGACAAGGGAGTGGCCCCACTGTCCTGGAGACAGAAAGTGGTAATATTCATAGCAGTACTTCAGAAGTATCATCAGTTAAGCAGCCTGAGGATCAAGCAAATATGGTAGCCATCAACTGGAAATAAACACGGACTGAATTTCTGACGCATACTACCTTTCTTGGCTGCTGAAGAAGGGCCATCCAAGACTAAAAGATTTTGCTTCATAGTTTTGGAGAAAAGATAGCTGAAGTTTATGATACTCATCAGATGATAAAAGCCGAGATGGACCATCCACTGCTAAATGAGAAAATAGGTGCAAGGAGAAGAGGAGGTACATCTGACTAAAAGCCTGGGCACAGGAAGATACCTTTCTCCAACCATGGATATCACCCATCCATCCATTGCCTTAAAAATTAATGAACAGATAAAAAACAATTTTAAGTCACATTTGGTTTGTAATCAGGAAACCAGTTCCTTCATAGAAAAATTAAGGTCAAGCCAGCCTTCTCCATCATATACTTCTGCAGTTGATTTTTTCTTCCAATGTGTAAAACCTTTCACTTGTCATGATATAACTAAAATATAACTATTTCAGTCTGACTGACTCCTGTCAGTCAAGATCACTTTGAATTCAAATCCTGCCATCCTTAGTGCTTGTAGCCAGATTTATATTGCTTGCAAATGTAGTAAACATCCTCTCTGTCCTTGATACAGGACATTAATGGTAGCACTTAGTAGTGTCCAGCCTAGGATAGGCCTTTGTGCAACCCTTCTTGATATATCCCTACAGTTTGACAGCAAGCCATTGAAACCATTCTTCTGAGCTTTATTTTTGCACCTAGCTGTGCAGCCATCTTACAGCAGGATCATCTAGATCCCTAGCTTCTGCATTAAACTGTCATGTGAAATGGTGCCTCAAGCCTTTCAGTGGTCAAAATAAATCATATCTGCTGCTTCTTCTTTATCCATCAGCCTGTTACCCTGTCATAAAGAGAAATAATTTGGTTTGACATGATCTGTAATGGACAAATTGATGAAGGCTGTCATTTTTCATCTTGCTTTCAATGAGTTTATTTGTTACGGTACTTTTACAGGAATTTAAGTTAGGCTAAATTGTATATGGTTTCCTGGTCTACTTCCTTCCCCCTGGTTTTCAGGGATTAGTGCTATTTTTGCCCTTTTACAGTCTTTTGGAACTTCATCCATTCTGCATGAGTTCTCAGATATAAATGCTAACGGCTTTGAGATGTTCTCATTCAGTTTGTTGAATCTCCTACTGTGAATTTTACTTGGCTGAGCAGATTTGAAAACGCCTCATGAATCTCTTCCCTCTTCTTTTTCTTATACTACAATGATTCTTACCTCTATTTCCATATGTGTTAATTGTGTTAACCAATTAGGCTTTTTAGTGAAGAATGAAAAAAAAAAGACATTAAACACTCCAGAGTTCTCAGGATATTGCACTATTGGATGTCCTTTCCTTTTGTGTAGAGATCTTTCTTTACTCTTCTAAATACCAGTATGCTTACAGAATATTTTATGCCTCCTAGTAACTGTTTTTCATTTTTTACTTTTGTAGTTTTGTCTCTACAAGTTCATGCTATTCTTTTATATTCATCCTTAATAATTTCTGAGAAATTCCTTTTGGTGTTTGAGGTTGCTGAAGAGTTCATACTCCAGTTAAACTCATTGTTTAGTGTACTTCCTAGCCTTTCTTTGCACTGAGTTTTACATTTGTGACCCGAATATGGCTTTTAAGAATCTATCAGACTTTCTGGTCTTTATTCCTTTAAATCCACTTTCCATGGGTTCTCAATTATCACTTCTCTGAGTTCATTGAAGTCTGCTTTCCTGAAATCAATTCATATTAGTTGTTTTCTCTGTCTTAAGAGTAAAGAACTTTAAACCTCATTATTTCATATTAACCCTTATCCATCTACTTTCACTTTCTCAGTAAGGTCTTCCCAATTGGCCATAACCAAATCCAAAAGAATATTACTCTCCATCACCTTACCTTAACCCATCTGCTCTATTTCTTTGCAAGCTGATGACTGAAGAGCTGGAGGTTTTCCACTGACACAAATTCCTGTTTTCAATTGTTAGTTCCCCTTAAAAAGCCACAATATCTGACACTTACAGTTTTGTTTTCTACAGAGGACCCTGACCACAACAGTAAATAACCTTTTGTCGTTAGCCAAGTAAGTTCAATGTGTCTATCTATGACCATTTGTGCTGGTTTTGGCTGGGGTAGAGTTAATTGTCTTCATAGTAGCTAGCTATGGGGCTATGCTTTGGATTTGTGCTAGAAACGGTGTTGATAATACAGGGACGTTTTCCTTATTGCTGTGCAATGCTTACAGAGTCAAGGCCTTTTCTGCTTCTCACCCCACCCCACCAGCAAGTAGGCTGGGGGTGCGCAAGAAGCTGGGAGGGGACACAGCTGGGACAGCTGACCCCAACTGACCAAAGGGATATTCCATACCATGTGATGTCATGCTCAGCATATAAAGCTGGGGGAAGAAGAAGGAAGCGGGGGATGTTTGGCATTATGGCATTTGTCTTCCCAAGTAATGGTTAAGCGTGATGGAGCCCTGCTTTCCTGGAGATGGCTGAACACCTGCCTGCTGATGGGAAGTGGTGAATGAATTCCTTGTTTTGCTTTGCTTGCATGCGTGGCTTTTGCTTTACCTATTAAACTGTCTTTATCTCAACCCGTGAGTTTTCTCAGTTTACTCTTCCGATTCTCTCCCCCATCCCACTGCGGGGGAGTGAGCGAGCGGCTGTGTGGTGCTTAATTGCCGAGTGGGGTTAATCCACAACACCATTTTGGGGGCTTGAATGCCTTTCTATATATTTTTTATGTGAAAGGCAACATCTTCTTTCTTTTCCATTCACAATTAAACTGTACTTTCCTATATCAATATTCTAATCCTGTGAACCAAGTTTCTGTAATGCAAGTTAAATCATTATTTCACTTGTGTACTAAGACATCAAGCCCATCATTTGCATTACTCATCTAAGTCTAATCTACTGTATTAGATTATACACCTAAAATGTTTACTATACAGTTTTATTCTTTCTATCACCATTACGGTGTAGAAACTTTTCTCTTTTCTGTTTTAGGCCTTTAATGCTGACCTGTAAACTTATGCTGCCATCATTTGTTAATTGAATCTAAAATCCTCCTCTTCCATAGTATAGACAATGTTCCTTCATCTTCAGTATCACCTCATTGAAAACCCCAGTGGAAGAAATGAACCCTACCTCTGTTCAGTTGTCCTCCTTAGAACATTACCCATCGGCAATGAAGACAAAGTCACCGTGCTTACAAGTCTGCTGTCACATGTTTTTATTTAATTTATCTATACCTATCATCTGGACTGTTATCAATAGCTAGGGGCATGGAAGGGAACTCCAGCTGAGCTTCCACTTTTGCTTCAAGAGCTATGTAGTCACTTACCTGCCTAAGATCACTCCTGGCAGCATCCTTACAGCCTATGACCCATGGTAATCACAGTCACATGAGTGTCATAACCTTTTTCTTAGCTTCACAAGTTCTGTCTCCTGGAAGGCAACACACTTCATAGCTGTTAAGTCAACTGAGCAAATGGATACCTTCAGTATCTTCAAAAGTGTGTCACTGAATACCCCCAATATTTTTCCTCTTGAAAGTGGTAATCATTAACTTCTAAACCTTTTGGACATGCAGTTGGTCAGCATTCATGATTGAGGCTAGTTCCTCACTCATTCACAGGGCAGTGGATCAGTTTTTGATCTAGGAAAATGCCTAATTGGTTGCAGGGCAACACAGAGAGAACCAGCAGCCAGTTTCCACCCCAAAGTCATCCCAGTCCAACTATCTTGGTCAGCACTGCTACTATCCCTTCTATTCCTTTCTGTATTCTCCACCATTGGATGTTTCTATGGCTATCCCATTGATCAAGGCTTCACAATAGTGGATGCACCTTTATCTGCTTCCTAGCAGGTCTCCAAGCAGATGCATCCACCCTGGCTGCAAGTCCTGCAAATCAAGGCCAGGACCTTGGGTAAAGGAATTAATCTGCTTTCCCACCACTATTATTCTGTGGTTCCTGCACATTATCTTCTCCCTTCTCTCTTGCAAAAGCACTATTTCCTACTGAATTTGAAAAATTTTACCTACCTGACTGCTGCATCCCACTCTTAAGCACATTTATTCTCTTCATTTTATCTGATGCACATAAATGTACTCAGCATCCCAAATGGGATTTAACAACTTCCCTGTTCTGTTATGATTGTAACCACTCATAGTACATGATTTATTCAAGAACTCTTACCTCAAGATAGTGCCTCTTTTTCCCAGCTGATCAAAACTAGCCCTTGATTTTTTGTGACTTTCTTCCGTCAGAATTACTGGAGTGACATATACTCATTCAGATTTTCAGCTGATGTTCATCAGTCTTATTTCTTTAAAGTCTCTATTTTTAGAGTACTGTCTTGTTAATATCATTAGCAAACCCACAAAAAGCTCTCAGGATGACCACATAAATACTCAGTCCAAAGACTGTCATGGTTAGATTTTTGCATGATATATGTCCATAGCATTTTTCTTTCCAAATGCATTTCTGACAGATTCTATCCATTCATATAATGCTAACAGAAATGAATGAAAAAACCCACACTTAAACAAATTAGCATTTCTTGATTATAAGAATGGAAACATGTTTTTATAGAGTTTATTTGTCCAGCTCCTTTCAAAACATTTGTTTTTGTAGAGTTTATTTGTCCAACTCCTTGCATTAGCTTTCTCTGTTAGCAACTCAAACTCAAAGTATGCTTTTTTCCCTACTGTATTTTTAAAATAGCTCACTTCTCTTATGGTCACAATCATCCATGATCTTTTCACAAATTCAAGTCACTCTCAGAAATTATTTTGCACTATTTCACAATTATTTTACTTGGGTTTACACCTCTTACTATGTTATCCAGGTACATGTTTCCAAAGCTGCTGAGGTCAATAGAGGCATCAATCTTAAATAGCAGATCAGCAGCCTTATTAAAATATTTTTCTTGTTTCTCTGCTGCTGCAATATACTGTCATCTGAAAATTTTGTTAAGGAAGAGAGCAAAGAGGAAGATATAAACCAGCAATGGTTGTAGAGGAGGCACAAAAAGAAAACTAGATAGAAAATTAAGAATTAATGTGTGAAAAATAAAAATATTCAAGAGACGGATTTCTTTTCTCACATGGCTCAATTTATATTGAGTACATCCACACTAAGACACGTACGCAGTCACAGCTTCTAAGCTGTATACACATGAGCAATATTGACACCAAAAAGCAATCAGATACTTCTTGATAACTTGTTAAGAAACCGTAAGAAAAGGAAAATTAGAAAAAAATTAGGAAGGGATAAAGAAAGTGAATAATTTCAAAGCTAGTAACTTTTGTATATTCACCTTTTATATAGTTCCCTGCGAAATGTCAGTAAGCCCCCTCTAGAAGGTCATGCAAATTCAAAAGGTGCCTAAACAATTTTTTGTGTTAAGGAAAAAGCCCACTAAATGGTAACAAATTGAGCATATTTCCATTTGCAAGCATGATTAAGAAAAACAGCTGAAACTGAAGAGTAGCAGTGACAGTGAAAGTCATGAAAAACTCCTTGGTAGGAAATACATGTTGTCCTATTAATTTAATTGGTATTATATGTGTAAATAAAACAAGCAGTATCAGGCCCAATGAAATCTCTCAGACTATGAAATAATTCCCCAAGGGAGCCAGGTATAAGCTCCTTCACTTAACACACTAAAATGCTGCAACATAAAATACTAAAAAAATGTTCTAATGGACAGCAAACTATACTAGATGATTCATCATGAAAAGTCTTTTCCATCTCTAATTTCTATGAGTCAAGGATCTACAAAACTGATTCATTTCCAGGGGCTGTCACCCCCATTTTATTCACCAGTAATTTCTATTATCACTGCAAAAACAAAGTGACTAATAAAGACACCAGTGACATTTCACTAGTTATCTGTAATTAAAATGCAGATCTTTTATTCTAATGCTGCTATGACATAGAACATTTTCTGAAAAACACTGATTTGCATGTAATTTTATCTAAGTGAAAATGTGTTGCAATTTCCATGTTTGTCTGTAGAAATAAAAATAGAATTGAAAGTTAATACACTTTGATTATTTTATGTCTTATCCTCATCTAGTATGAGAATACAGACCTGATGCAATTCTATCGTATAATTAGATGATGGAAGACCAAACGTCTTCTGTTGCATTATTATAAAAACCCTAGGGAATATGTTAACTACCAATGGTTCAATGTCACGTTCCTGTGAATGGGCTTTATAGCTGCATCTACAGAATGAATGTAGAATTTGAAAGTAAAAAAAGAATTTGTAGTAAAAAAATGAAAACATGGAATATAAGTTTTTTTCAGGCACTTCGGTTGCTCTTAATTTTATCTAGTTTACTATATTTATCTAGTTAAAGGGGGTTTCTTTAGAGTTCTGCTTAAGTTCTGCACAACAACTTTATTCTTCTATTATCCATGAAAAGAACAAAAATACAGTAGTATGTCAACTTCCCACAAATTGTGAGGAAACAAAAGTATTAATTTAAAAATAAACCAAATCTTTGAGGCTGCAGGACACAGATATCTAAGTCTTACTTATGATAACATTATGACCTAGTTCCACTCAGAACATGGGTAGGCAAGTGAAAAAATAAGTGGGAACATCTATTATATTCCATACATAAAATCAGTATTTGTTAACTTGAATTTATCAACATGTGCACAAGATTTTGTGAGGCTTACTTAGATGTGAGAAAATATAAAGAATAAGATGAAACTGATGAAAACAGAGGCAATAGAAATGAAAAACTAATTTCCATGTGAAAGTTCAAAAAGATATGCTAACAATAAAACATCCATTTTAGGTGGTATTCCAATCGGAACTAGCATCTTGTAGAATACCAGTTATCAGAAACACACAATTAAAAAATAAGTATTAAAGAGGGGGAAATTTCCTTTTTTATATAACATAAAGGTTATGTAAGGTTTCTCATAATTCTCATGAATGCAAACTCTTTCAAGCAGGTCAAATTTTTGTCTAGCTTGACAAACTTTCAAATTAATTTTATGGCTGTGTATTAAATACATAAAATGTTCAATTCTATAGGTATCTCTTTAGGAATTATAAAAATGTAACAATAATTTAAAAAGTGACGAACAATATTTCTTTTCTGTAATGAAATTGCTGTTCTCTAGTTCTCACAGGAACACTTTCTTCTAATTATCTTTGCTGCACTAAACACCTTTTTTTTAAAAATATATCCTTCTACTGACTTAAAGAATGAGAAATGTGTATTTCACCTTCTGTTTTGTTTTGAGCTTGTTTTTTTTTCTTCTACCTTTCCCTGCTAGTGCTGCCGACCACACTCATTCATTGCTATTCTCAGCCACAAGTTTTATTCTGTACTTTCCCAGTGTCCCAGGTTGCCTGTGCTATTCTTTATATTTTTGATTGTAGGAACTGATCTTGCACATACCTAGGTCATCGGGAGTTTGGAACTGAACTGAGTAACAACAGAGTCAGGACCTTACTTAGAAAACTGGGCAATAGTCTTGCATTAAAAATGTTAAATGACACTAAAAGGTACTCTCATAAACTCATTTGGAGTTGAGGGGTTGGCAGGAAGACATACACGGTCAAAAATAGACTCTGAATGGGGAAATGAGACAAGTCAGAAACAGTAATGGAGAGCAAAAAGAAAAAAAATCACAAAGCAAGGAAGGAAAGGAAAGGAAAAAGAGAAAGTAAATAGAACTGCAGGGAAAAGGAGAAGAACGTATATAAAGCATTCTATTAAATGAGTTAACACTAAAAGTAAGCAAGCTGTTTTATTTATAACCAATGCATTTTTAATTTTTACATAATTTGGTTTAATTAAAATGTATGAATCCTAAACCAGCAGCTTTAATTAGTTCTGACCGATGAAGGAATTTTGAGAAAGAATTTTTTTGTTTCCTGCTTTTTTTAAAATCTGAAATACTGATATTGTTTGTATAAAATGTTCTGATTTGATAATGTTCAGAACCCAAAATTTAATATCAGTGAATTTAATACTGACCTTTAAACATATTTTATAATGAAGGCAAAGTTTCTTATCATATGGAATCTACAATTTTTTGTATTTTCTTTTGCTTTACCATGCATATTATTTATCTCTTTGTGACCTATGAAGAACTTAAAAAGAACTTGTTAATACTTTTATTCTGGAAAGTATGTTGATATTAGTACACAGTGTCGCCAAGGCAGCCAAGCTAGCTGTAACGAATGAATCAATCACATTGAATGAAAATTGAAGAAGGCAATTGTTCCAAATGAAAAAACTTAATTTGCCTAACACAAGGGTGGCTGTACAACCAAAGAAAAAGATCACTTTCCAATATCTGGATTAGGAGAGATGTTTTGAATAACTCTTTGATAGTACTCTTTGCTATTAACTGTTTGTTATGAATAATTCTTTGATAATAATGATGCAATAAAAGTTCACTGACTGTCAGGTGCAATCCTACAGGAAAAAATCCAATGGTTTAAGAAGTTACCACCTTCAGCTGTTACTTTAAGGCTATATGAAAATACACTTGAATTATAGTTTCTTGATTACTCGAGCTAGCCTGCCTTAGTTCACTTTAAGAAATCTTAGGAGAATACACTGCTGCTAACATGGCTCAGTACTAACTTTTTAAACTGCTTGAGTTCAATTCACAATAGGCTGTCTCTCCATACCTCTATCTTCAGTCTGAAAAAGTGAATAAAATAATGCTTTTTCTTAAGCAGTACCATCTCCCACCTCAGAAGACTATTAGACGTGCATAAACACCAAGGACTAGTCCATAGCTATTTAACACCCATAAGCAATTCAGTAACTGGAATACCAGTCTCTGCCCTCTGGGGTCCTAGCCAGTCTGCTAGGTTCAAAATCCCTCTTTAATTTATTTCTCAGCAGCATAATAAATCTTAAATTACTTTCTGCCAAGCAAACAGTGCAGCTTTGAAAGAGACGCTTTTTGCCACCATCCTCCTCACATCCTGACAGTGAGGTCACTCTTCAGAAATAGGAGCTCTTGGTTTGAATCAGTGAGTCAGTGAACATGAAATTTGAGACACCAGTACCAGCTAAGATAGTGAAATCTGATGATGATTCTTTAAGACAGACACGCCTATAACTTTTGCTCAGATGTGATAATACTAGCTTCTGAATGACTCACCTTCCTATCTGGTGGCAGATATATATCTCTCTCTCTCTAATGATATAAACATGTATTTGCAATACAACATATTTTATGTATTTCTTGGTGAAGAGATTTATCCTATAAGTCGAAAACTGAAAAATAGAGATGTAATGTACCATAAAGAAATATCATAATTTTCTATTTATGACAGTACATTATATGTACTATAAGGCCTTTGTAGTAAGATTCGGCCCCATTTCAAATCTCACCTATCTTTAATTAAGGTAAATGAGTTGCCAATTCTCCACCTAAAATTCATCTTAGCTTTCTTATCTCAACTAGCTTGGTTTTTAGCTTATAACATAGATGGTTTTTGACTCATTCTTTAGCAGTTCACTTCCATATGACTCCAAAGCAGCTTTGTTTTGCTGTAAGGTCAGTCCATGTTATCACTTCCAGATAAACTAAGAGATCATTTCTGATGACTGCAACCATTCATAGCACGCAGCACTTTCTATTTCAAAACGAGTGACTAACGAACAATCCTTTAACATCATTATTTTTCCCCCTAAATGGTAACGTTTACTTGATAATGAGCTTTTGCGGCCTCACTGACAACGGGAGGATCCTGCCACCCATCTCTTCCTTGCAACACTTTATGTTTTATATTTGCAAGTAGTTTATTTACCTTTCAACTTTCTCAACAGGTATTTTACCCTTGTTCAAGTTCCAACAGCATCCCGAATTGGAATATGACTGCAGATCCAGACAGCTCCCAGAAAAGCCTATCAGGAATCTAGAGTAACACTTGGACCTTCAGAAGTTGTATAAATTAAATGTCTTCTGCACTCATCTGAAATGGTATATACTCGCTCCTCCTTCTTTGGTTAGCCTCTTGGATATGACATATATGCTCAAAACCACAACAAAATACTATCATAAATTGCAAATAAACAAACAAAAAATCAGTATCATCTTGTAAGCAAGAACATGAATTGCTGTGCATGGATTATAGAAACTGTGCAACTGTGACAACAAAACTGGTACTGCAACATTTGGTTTTCATTTTGGTGGTCATTTCAAAACCCACGCAGTTTTACCATATTACACCATATATAAAAAGACACTAATTAAACTATGAAGATAAATCCATCCAACTTAAATCTTCCTGTTTCAGCTGGCCTTGGATATCATCCCAAATCATGGTTTAAAAGACAATAGAGTAAAATAATTCAGCCTACACCTCTTTTTAAATAGAACATGACTTTTACTTGATTGTTAGAAAAAAAAGATATAAACATTGTCTTTTACGTGGAATTCAAGCGTGTACACATCTAGCATAAGAAGACATTTCTATGCAGCCTGTGCAGGGCAGCAAAGCTTCAGAGAAGAGCAGAATTCAGATACATTTCTGAATTGTAATTTCTAAATGCCTTTTACTCTGTAGTGGCATGCTCCATGAAGTCAGATACACTGGTTCCCATTCTGAAGCTCCAAATTCCTTCCTTTCACAGCACAGGAAGTTCAGGTCACTAGCCCAGCTTTCTTGTACACCACTTATAGGCACAGATGCCTGAAAGCATCTAAGACCTCTAACTTTAAACAGCTAAGTTGTTTATTGCCTACAGCCTTTGCCTGTAACAGCATTTCCTTTCAAAGCCCATACAGCCTTAACATTGGAAGCTGTTTTGTGAGCTTCACATAATCCTGTTTTTGCCATTTTCTCCTTCAGGAACAGTGCCAAAATGCTTACTTTTCTGGAAACCAACTTGTCTAAGGAAATGCATGTTTTGATTTATAGCTTATGTTTTCTATTTTTGATTTATATCTTATGTGTTAACACTGATAATTAATAGGCTACGGCTGGTCCTTTCACACTCTCAGGGATTATAGAAAGTATATTAAATCTTGGAAGCTTCCAGAGGTTAGCAGCTCTTCCTCCTGTTACTGTCAGATCTGTTCATCCGAGAAATCAATAAAGGTTTGAAAAATGTATTTACCCTGAACATACACGTGAAAGTTTATGAATGAGAAACATCTCTAATTTAAAACTGTGGCTGCAGACAGATGCCATGGATTATTTTTAGTAGTTGTGATAACATCTTGGGCAGAGGCCTAAAAAGCACTTACACATATACTTGTACATATAAATCCAAAACTGAGATTCTCAAGATCTTCCCTCAGTTTCTGCGTAACTGTTTCAACTCTGCAGGTTCCTCACATGTTTTGAGTTTAAATGTGTGCCTAGAAGTGCAACAGTTTTAAACAGCTAAGTAATTTGGCCCAAGCCTGACTGTGATCAGCAATTAAGCACTCCTCTGCCTTTGTCCATGACAGGGTCAGTCTCATAGGCAGTGAAAGCTAGGTTCAGGCACAAAATGCAGGTGTGGCAATTCCTTTCTTCCTGTCAGTGGAAGTGGCAGGCTATCGGATGTTACATCAGGGAATAGCTAATTGATAAAAATACCTGCCCAGTGATAAATGATGGGATCAGGTTCCTCACAAAACGGAATGACATTTCTTGTAAAACAATCTAATGGTCATATGCTTCTCCCAGGAAGAAACTCAATTACCTTTTTATGGTGCAATAAACTTTGAAGTTCTTGCTGCAATAGCTGGCACCTGTCTGGGAAATGAGATGGAAAGCATCTGCTCTCAAAACAGACCATCCACTGTTTAGGCTGACTCTTTAGAGATATAGATTTGAATCCCTCAGGGAGAGGATGGTATTCAACCCAACCACCTATTTCTTTCCCAAATGCTCCAACATCTACGCTAGTGAGTGAAAGGGTAACATTGCATGGCACACTCTGCCAGAACAGTAAGGAAAGGCATCACTAACAACTCTCTGTCTCATTAAAGTCCTTCTATCGCACTTTGAGAAGGGGTTAATTCTACTCATGTGTGTTAGGCTTGCTCAGTGCAATTGTAATTGATTAGGCCAATGGGGACATTTAACATAAACACACCTGATGCACACAGGTGGGATTCAACCTGCCCAAGTCTAAGTTTCTGTAATGTAGATGGTCTACACGTAAGAGAAATTTGAGGGCTTCTATTACTTTAGTAGAGAGATAATTGGTCCAGTCAATGGACTCTAGAAAGCTATTAATCTCATCCTGGGGTGGACACCCACATTTCATCATCTGAATATCTCTCCAGCTCTGGATAGGTATTTATTATATCTAGCTCTAGATATAATATAGTTAGATCTATACCTGGTTCACACATAGACAACAGCCCTAAAATTAAGATAGGCTGTATCCTACCCTATCTGCATAAAAAAAATATGATGGAAAAGAGACATCTATACCCATGCAACTGGAGTCGCATGAGAACATGTTCAACATTTCCAGTTGAAAAATATCCTCAGCAGGCGTATACGTCTATAATGATAGAGGCAGAGTACAGAAGCCAGGGAATCAATCATACCTACTGAACAGACTCACTAGGTATAGATCCTGGAAAGGACAACCTTTGATTTCATAGAATGGTACAAGTTATGAGTCTGGCCCTATTATATTTGTTTAACGATTACTTTCTTGGCTTGGAGAATGGTCCCAAATTAAAGGCCAGCCTCTGATTCACCTGACACTGAATTTACTCTGATTGGAGTCAGATAAACCCAGAGCTGTTCACTGGCTTTACATCAATGCTTTCCAGCTCTCACTTTCTGTTTGTGAGAAAAAGGTTTTCAAGTTTTCCAGAAGATTGCTAACAACCCTTTTAAGACTTGAAAAACCAGTCAGTGAGTCAAGTTTGGTGTGATGCTAATTAGTAATGATAATTAGTGCTTTATATTGCCTTTTATCTTCAAAGTACTTAAGAAATGCTGACTTGGCGTTAATTCTCACAACATCTTCTCTAACCTTGCTGAGTATACTAACAATTGAGCAGCTGATTTAAAAAAAAAAAAGAGAGAGAGAGCAAACAATTTCTAGTGTTTAGTTTTAGTGTTTCAATTTCTAGTTTCTACCTGTGCTCTGTAATATTTACATAGACACACAGCTCCTGGAATAGGTTCCTACTGTGAACAAAGACTGTCCATATCAGAAGTTCAGAAAAAGGTAGATAAATTCCCTAAGCTTAAAAGCTGATACACCTCTCATGTACACATTTATGTTGTGTTTACATTTCACAGTGTCCATCCACACACTAATTTTTGTGACTCCCTTTCTTAGGTGCCTGAATACTCCAGAACTCCAGACAAAGCATAGGCACCTTATTCACAGGCATAAAATCCAGTACTTATCAAAGAACCCAACAGCTAGATGCTGCAAAACACAATTTATTTTTTATAGATACAGCTTTAAGAGATTCATAGAAGTAAAGCTCTGGAAAGAACCTCAAAGATCTCTCTTGTGCTCCTAGGGAAGATCAGATTTTATTTTTTAAACCAAAAACTTATTGACCAATTTGTCCTTCTAGAAGCATTAACAGCAGAGCGAACCTCAAAGTTAGATCAGGTTGTTCAGGAAAACTTCCAAGGATGGAAATTTCATTACTTCTTTTGGCAATCTGTTCCAGCACTTAACAATTTTCACCCTGAAATTTTATTCTTTATATTCAGTTACAATTTTCATTATTGCAACCTGTGACCAATACCTCTTGTCCTTTTGCTGTGCACCTCCTACAAGAGTCTGGCTCTATAAGGCCCTTTTAGGTCACTGAGGACAGCAATTTGATCCCCTTTTAACTTTCTCTTCTCCAGACCGAGCAAATCCAGTTCACTCAGCCTCATACATTATATGCTCCAGCCACTCAATCCTCTTAATGATGCTTTGCTGGACTAACTTTCTCTAGAACTGGGATGCACAAAGCTGGACACAATACACCAGATGTGGCCTTCAGAGTGCCAGGTAAAGGGGAATAAATACTTTCTTTGACCTGCTGGCTACACTCTTATTAATGTACCTTCGTATGAGATTGGCCTTCATGACCACCAGGGCACACTGGTGATGCGCATTCAATTGGTTGTCCACTCGCACCCCAAGGTCCTTTTCTGCACTGCTGCTATCTCAGCAGCCTGTTTTGCTGCATGTTGTTGTTCTCTCTCAGATGCAGGACTTTGCATTTGCCTTTGCTAAACTCCATGAGGTTCCTGTCAGTCCATTTCTCCAAGATGTCAAGGCTGCTCCAAATGGCAAGCCTTTCCCTCCAGTGTATTGACCAGTGTTGTCCGCCTCATTCGCTGCCCTCCCTGCCCCCTGCCCTTTTGGTGTCATTCATAAACTTGTACTGTTAAAGGCTTCATCATGCAGGTCATTGATGAAAGTATTAAGTAGAATCAATCCCAATACTGGCCCCTGAGGAATATCACTGCGAGTTAGACTTCAAGCTGTTGACCACTACCCATTAAGTCTGGTGTTCCAGACAGTTTTTCATCCAGTTTGAAGTCTATCCAGTCTGTATCTCCTCTTCCAGGCTACATGTTTCTTGTGGGAGACTATGTCAAAGGCCTTGCTTAATTCAAGGCAAATGACACATATCACTCGCTCCACCCGCTACAAAGAGTCAGTAATATCATAGAAGGCAATCAGTCAAGAATACTTTGGCCTTGGTAAATCCATGCTGCCTGTTCCCAAACATATTCTTGCCCTTCACATGCTTGAAAATGGCTTCCATGAGGTCTTTCTCCATAATCTTCCGAGAGACTGAAGGGAGGCTGACTGACCTACAGTTCACTGTATCATTCCTCCTGCCCTTTTTGAAATGGACATAACATCTGCTTCTTCCCGGTCATCAGGGACCTCCTTCAATCACCATGACCATTCAAAGATAACTAAGAGTGGCCTTACAGTGGTATCAGTAAGCTCTTCAACCTTTCCTCATAGATAAACTTTTCTAACCCTCTTATCATTCTTTTGATTTCTTCTGAATTCTTTCCAGTTCATCTAAAGCTTTAGAAGAACGTAGTGACCAAAACAGGACGTGGTGTTCCTACTACTACATACCAGTACACTCTAAAATGAAAAGCAACATTGCATTGTTGACAAATGCTCCATTTTTGATTCATGATAGCTCCCACACTAGCTAATTGGAGACTGCACTGAAGTCTGGTAAGGCAAAACAAAGATATTTCTGATTCATAATATAGAGCTCAGATTACCAGGCAATGCCTTTCTCTCAGGAGAGATTCAGGTTTCTAAGATATTGAGTTCAGTGAGATCTGATGATTTATAGCATCCATCATGATCAGAATTATAAGATTCAGTGTCCTTGACCAAGAATCTTGTGACACAGAATTACTACAGATGGGCTAATAAAAATAATTCACTTGTTATATTAGACTCATTATATATGTCTGCCCTACCATAAAATGTGAAAATATTCTACTTCTTCCCCAAATTAGGTCACAAAAGTATTTCAGCAGTTCTGTTCTAGTTAATTTTGCACCTGATGTTAAACACTTACTCTGAACTCCAAAGTCTCTCCATTTATTGAATATAAATTTTAAATGCTCAACACAAAACAAAACCATATCAATTAATTAATAATAATGATCCTTGGACAATAAAACAGAGAACACAACTAGCATTGACCATCATAATGATTGCTGAAATATGCATTTAAAAATAATTTGTTTTGATTCAAAACACTGTGGTGGGTTAACCTTGGCTAAGGGCCAAACACCCTCCCAGTTGCTCACTCACTCCCCCTCCTCAGTGGGACAGGGGGAGAAAGTGGAATGTGAGAACTCATGGGTCAAGAGAGAGACAGGGAGATCACTTACCAGTTACTGTCGTGGGTAAACCAGACTCAACCTGGGGAAAATTGCTTTCATTTATTGACAATTAAAATAGATTCAGGTAGTGAGAAACAAAGATAAACATTAAAGCTAAGCCCTTCCTCCTCCCTTTCTCAGGCCCAGCTTCACTTCCAACACCTCTACCTCCCCCCACCCCAAGCAGTGCAGGGGGTGTGGTGGGATGGTCAGTACATAGTGGTTTCTCTCTGCTACTACTTCCCCCTCACACATTTCCCCTGATCCAGTGTGGGCTCTCCATGGGCTGCAGTCCCTCAGGAATATCCACCTGCTCCATCACAGTCCCCACCACGGCTGAAGGGGGATCTCTGCTCCGGCGCCTGGAGCACCTCCTCCTCTCCTCTGAGCTTGGGTTCCCTCTGTTGCTTCTCACTCTTTTTGTTCCCTTCTCCACTCTCTGTCTTGTGTTCTTTTGCCTTTTCTTAAACACATTTTCCCTGGGGCACTACAATCTGGGCTGATGGGCTCAGCTGTGCCCTGCAGTGGGTCTGTTAGAGCTCGCTGGAACTGGCGGTGTCTGACACAGGGTTTCTTCTCACAGAGGCCACGCCTGTGATCACCCACTGCTGATACCTTGCCATGGACACCCAACACAAACTTGTACACATTCAGTTAGAAGGAACATTTAATCCTGTCCCATCACTCAGCAGGTGACTACTTCAGATGTTCATCTGACCATCTAGTTAAAACAGCATTTCAATTTCTCCCAGAAACATACTATCAATGACAATATATCCAAGAAATTATTTGACATGGTCTTTGTACAAGACAACTAAACAAGCAGGCCGTCATAATCTTCAGGAAAGGACCTCGAAAGATCACATGGTCCAACCTTTCATGGGAAAGGGAGCCTAAATGAAATTATCCAGAACCTTGTCCAATTGCATCTTGAAAACCTCCAGTGATGGGGACTTTACCACATCCCTGGAGAGGTTGTTCCAGTGAATGATTGTTCTCACTGTAAAAAATTTCTTTCCCATATCAAGATGAAACCTCTCCTGGTGCAACTTGTACCCATTACCCCTTGTCTTCTCCATGTGGCTCCTCATGAAGAGAGATCCTCCATCCTCTTTGTAGTCACCCTTTAGGTACTGGAATACTATGATGAGGTCCCCCCTGAGCCTTCTCTTCTCCAGGGTGAAAAGACCTAACTCCTTCAGTCTTTCCTCACAGGACAGGTTCTCCAACCCTTTGATCATCTTCATGGCCTTCCTTTGGACTCTCTCCAGTCTGTCCGCATCTTTCTTGAATTGTGGGGACCAGACCTGGACACAGTACTCCTGGTGGGGCCTAACACATGCTGAGTATAGTGGGGTGATCACATCTCTATCTCTGCTAGTAATACCCCTGCGGACGCAGCCCAGGACCTGATTTGCCTTTGGTGCTGCAGCAGTACACTGTTGACTTGCATTCAGCTCGCTGTCCACCAGGACCCCCAGGCCCCTTGCAGCAAGGCTGCTCCCCAGCCACACAGATCCTATCCTGCACTGGGCTCTGTTGTCATGCCATCCCAGGTGCAGGACTTTGCACTTTTCTTTGTTAAACTTCATACAGTTCTTGCTAGCCCACTCTCCCAGCTTGTCCAGGTCTCTCTGTCAGATGGCTCTCCCTTCTGACTTGTCCACCTCACCACCCAGTTCGGTGTCATCAGCGTACTTGGTGAGGGTGCTTTCAATCCCACCATCCAGATCATTTATGAAGATGTTGAACAGCGTGGGGCCCAGTATCAATCCCTAGGGGACCCCACTTGTGACAGGCTGCCAGCCTGAGTAAAAACCATTGATCACCACCGTCTGAATGCAGCCTGTTAGCCAGTTTCCTACTCATCTCACAGACCACCCATCCAATCTGTATCATCTTGCCAGTTTGTCTAGGAGAAGGCTGTGGGAAACAGTGTCAAATGCTTTGCATTTGTTGTCCAGGTAAACAACATCCACTCCTCTCCCCATGTCGACAGAAGATGTTATTTTGTTGTAGAAGGTGATCGGGTTAGTCTGGCATGATTCACCTTTGGTAAATCTGTGCTGACTTCTCCCAATCCCCTGCTTCATTTGGACAGTAATAGTTGCTAGGAGGACTAATTCCATTGTTTTCCCAGGGACTGAAGTAAGACTAATGGGCCTGTAGTTTCCTGGGTCTTCTCTTGGGCCGTTCCTGTAGATGGGTATGACAATGCATTTTAAAATGCTTACACTAAAATCAAACTTATACTGACAAATAAAAATTTTGATTTATCTTACACTTTCTAATATTATTGATTCTTCCCCAATTATGGCTACTGATAAGTGCTTTTTCATTGAATTCTTCTCTCCTTACCTGCCTCAAATGTTAAATTTGGGGAATTAGGTTTTGACTGTGTTTATTAGTTAGAAATTGTTTCACAAGCATTTATGAAGAAATTTCAGTGTTTTGACAGTTATTTTTAGTATGATCTACATTGTATTGTAATGAGTTTCATGCTAATGTCAGATATTAACACTTTCATGTTTATTTTTAAGTAATGAATTTATAAATGTACTACTGGTTGCAAACGAAAATGAAATTTAAACAGATCTTATTCAATAAAATGATCCTTATAAAATCTCTCTAAGATGTAGAAGCAAACTCTACAGTGGTTTATTCCTCCAACCTTCTACTCTCATACAGTTTCTAAGGCAGTAATATAAGAAATAATCGGTATCATATTTTGTGTGATATTGAAGTAGACTGATATGAGATCACCACTTTTTATCTATTCTCCCATTTGCAGGTGAGATAAACTTGATAAAGAGCTGCCATCTGAAGGATTGCCTGCACATTTGGATCATCCTGGGTCTATATCCTCCATAATCATATAAAAGCCCATCTAGAATTTTCAGAATTGTCTAAATAGTTAAAATGCTTTGAAAAATCTCAAACTTTAATTCTAAACAGTCTCTCCAATTACACACTATTGTATCTGTCTTTGATAACATCAGAAAGACCTCTAGTATCATCTTACCAGAAATTAGCAAGAACTGGAAACAGTTCTTTCACTATTCAATAGCAAATTGGCAAATCCTTTCACATATCCATAGCATAAGATTGGAACCTCTAAACTACAGGTAGATCAGTTTCTGAGGCAACTTAGATCAATTAAAATAGTTTCAAAAACATAGCTGGGTTTTGGTTTTTTTTTTTTTTCTAGGGCGTTCTTCATTTATACTAAATTATTTTTCAGCCATAGGTTTACAGTGGGAAGATTCAGGAGAAGAAACAACCATCTCTATAGCCACTGAGTTGACAATTTACACACCCCCTCTCCTGTACAGCACCAAAGTGTCTCTTTGGCTTCGCCAAAGCTGAGAAATAATTAAAAAAACCCAAAGTATTGCCATGCAGCTGCCAAGAACATATTTGTGGCATACACACATACCCTAGTCCTCTCTGTATCATAGGGTTGTTTCATTACTTTGATACGACAGAGAAACATGCCTGATGAGCAAAGTGGAGAGTGGCTGAGATCCCATTTACACGATGGATGCCTCTGCCCTGCTACACTGGTTTTTTTTAAAGTCATTTTCTCCTGAGCTCCAAATGAACTATCTTTATCATAAACTGATTTATTCTCTGTGTTTTTTTATTTCTAAACAATGAGTCACAGTGGAACCTGAAAAATTAAGTGATATTTCGTACTGCTTCATTATTCACAGCTACGCTCGGCCTTAATATTTAGAACAGTTAGTAATACTGTTTTTTTTGCTTGTAATGTAACTTTTGCTGTATTGAAAACAAATGTATTACTATTACTATTACTGGAAGCCTTTCCTGGCAGGGACTGAAGGCATCAGTCACAGGTAAGCAATAAAAAACGCATCTTTTTCAGACATAGAAAGGATTCCATTTCTTTGCTCTGTGAGAAAAAGTCAATACATTATCACCATAGCAATGCTTGCTCTGAGCTTAACTGTTTCTGTGAGGAGAGGAAATGCATGCAGTGGTTTGTTATGGACAAAAAATTATTTCAAATGGGTCCCCTAAGAAATTTAGCACCCAATGCTACATCTTTCCTTGTTCCTCATGATGTTAACCAGAGAATAGCAGATTGTTGAAACTTGCCAGGGTGCTAAAATTCACTGAAATCTTGTGCGTTATTTAAATATCTAAATACTACAGGTGATAAATTTTTCTTTCTCTTTTCATATATTTAGTTTCTCCTTTAACACAGATGGAGGAAAAATATCCCCCAGACAATGAATTCACTGAAGAACCTGTTCTTTAGGAATTTCTGTGTTCTTTTGTGCTGAATAGGAATGACATGAAGGTTATTTTAGCAAAAAGACAGCCATTTCCTTCATTCCACTACTATGCTCCAGTTCCAAAAGGGGAAAGACCTGCCGTTTTACCTAAGAACAAGTTTTCATTTTGTGCTCTTGGAACTATGGAAAGCAAAAACCCTTCCCAAAAGGAACATTCCTTCATGAAATTTTCTGAAAAACACTCACTGCAATTTTTAGATGTTCTGTTTAATTAAAACTCACTGGAATCTAGGGCATATAATGCATGTGAATAAAATTGGACTGTAATTAGGCAATGTTTGCAACAAATACTCCACTCCCATTGTTCATGATTATATGGATTACAAAAATACTCTGAAAACATGTTCCTGTTAACTGTTAACATTGTAGCATTGTCAGTGTTGTCTTTTCTAGTTATCAGACAACAATTTTCTTCATAACTGTTGGCAAGTATTATAGGATAGATATTACTCACTGATAAACCTAGTCTCTTAGCTATTTTGGACCCAAGTTGCTGAGTTCTGGACACAGTCTAAAGCTTCAAACTGAACACAAAGGCTGAAAAGGTTGTGATATTATGTGACATTATGTAACTCTTCACTGTAATAGTGAATTTTATGTGCAGGAAGCCCAGAGCTTTTGGGTCACTGAGACTGTGGGTTGACTTCCCATAGGGACTGAGATCCATCAAAGTCCTCCTCATTTTCCACCCAAGACATGAGACAAAGAGAAAGAAATCAAGAGACTATCACAGCAAGGGAAATGATAAATCAAGGGATTTTGAGGCTTAAGCAATATGTTCAAAACTCAAAGAATAAATTTTTAGTTAGCTAAACTGTTTCAGTAGGCTTAATATATTCTAGGAATAATTTGGGAAAAAAAAATCCACAAACTGCCAGTTCTATTAAAAGAAAGACATACAGCACCAGTGAAACACTCATTAAAGAAAATACAGAAACTATCCTGTGACTTGGACTGTGGTATTCTGCCATACAAGTGGGTGCCTTACACCTTACGCTTCAAAATTAAATATCCTTCTGCTATTTTTACTTGGCTTTTAAGAAAGAGGATGCTTTTCCTCTGTAATTTTGAAGAGTATCCCCATATCCTGTCTTTTGATATATTCTCCCGGGAAGTTTTGGTTTTCAGCCCTTTCAGCTAGAGGAGGTAATAGGATATAAGTCTCTCATTTCCTTGGCAACTGTGCTAACCATTAGGTTATTCTATGAAAGAAAAGTGTGAGCCCAGCTGAGTTCTCTAAGGAAGAGACTGTTGGTTCTTACTTTCAAGTAAAAGCTTTCTCAGGCACTCTGCGCTGCTCTGTAAGCTTTCAGTCTGCTAAATACATTTTGCTGCAAGTGGATAAGATGATAAGATAAAGGAATCCATAAAAAAAGCCACAAAATATATATAATGTATTTGGCCTGGTCACTAACAAACAGAAGAGCATTTAACACTGCTGTTAACAGCATTTAAATAAATATATTTAAACAATAACTTGGCCCATACTGTTAACCTACATAAAGGGCCAGGAATCCAAGGGCAAATGGCACTAACCACCTCGAATCTGCACTGCTTAGTGCTGGCCCCTTGATGAGCAGATATGTCTTGGATGGAGGTAATCCAACACAGAGACAGCGACTGAGCTAACATTTAAGTAGCATGCTCAAGATCACTCTACGGTCCTCTTTTATTTCACCACAGGTGTACAAGAACACAGATACATTAGTGCTTATGTTTTCTCAAAGTTTTCAAAATCTTATAAAGGCTTCAAAAAATATTTAGTTAAGAGTTAAAGTTAGAAATTTCTTAGATTTTACTTTAATCCTTGTCTTTTTAAATTTTGAATCCAGCAGTCCTACCTGGAATAAACTCAGAGCATTCTGGTTCATAAAAGGGCTTCACACTCAAAGGATGACCTTGTAACAGAATACAGCTACACCAAAGACAGTATCAGTTCAAATGTTGCCACAATGATAAGCTACAGTACTAGAGATGTGGTTTGCAACCTTTTCTACTTTTGGAAGCTTAGCCATTTTTCATTAGCATATAGAACAATTTAAGCTTACTGACAAATAATCATCCCGCCTTTTTTAATTACCTGGGGTTTTTTATTCTTTAGAAGGAATTTACAGTCCCCAGAAGTCTAGGTATCACAGGTTAAAACCCATTATGCTGGACAAACATCTCTACATCTCATCCTGCAGTCCTTTCTCATACACAATTTTCACTTGCCTTTCTTCTTGATTTAAATGAGACTTCTGCTTGATGTGGTTTGGGGTTCAGTTGGCCTCCTGTTTCCTAATTATTTTTTTTTACAGAGAAGGTGCTTCCTCACAGCTTGTTTCCAGATGGTGGCTGAATATTTGTCTCTTCTTTCCACGGCGAAAACTTTCCTAAAGTCTGTAAGAGGAAAGCCAACTGACAGATGTGTGTAAGATAAAAGCATTCTTCTCTCACAAACATAGCAAATTAAAATTATACAGGAACCTATACTCACCTAGATTCACTCCACCTATAAAATATTCTCTTTTGTATTTGATTTACTCTCAAGGTACCATAAAATTACAATTACATTTATTCTGAAAAGCAACTGAATAATGAGCTAATATGAACTACACTGAACTATCCCATGACACTTATTCCATCATTTTCACTAGTTTTAAATCTAATACAGTCTTCAGCATAACAATTTCTTCCCAGTCTTTTAAGAGCAAAAGCTGAGATTTTTCTATGGCTAAGGGATGTCACTTTTTCACAGGAAAAAAAAGTAATAGGCATAATAGAATATGAAATCTACCTGACAGTTCTTTTAGGGAACAAAGCTGTAGATAAATTTTAAAAATATGACCTGTTCTTCAAAAAAAAGTGACAGTGGTTGCTCATTTGTCTTTCTGGGAGGTATTACCAAGGAATCCAGTCATGAGGGAGATACATTCAGCAGCAGTGAGTTAATGAATCCTAAAGGGAAACAGGAAAAGGGCAAACTCCAAAGAACCTACCACCCTGAGAAACTTGTCCTAAATAAGTTTATCTTCCAATGAACAAGGGAAACTTTTTTTAAAGAATTCTTCTTCTCAGCCTGTAGGACATTTTTATTGTCTTTTTTGATCATGCACAGATTTTTTTTTGAAATTTATTACAAAGTATTGACTTGTAAAAGTCCTTGAAAAGTTATTTAATTTCTGGAGTTTAAACCAAATCAGAAGTACAGAGTCAACATTTGACTCCTCAGTGCAGAAAGAAGAGCCACCTACCAGGCTTCAAACTGTAATCTATGCATATCCTCTAAATTAAATATCCAAGTTTAGGCTCAGCTTCTGAATAGAGCTGAAGCCAAGCTAGAACCACAAAGACTGGACTTGCAAGGTGCTCACTTTCACAGAAATTGACATCAACTGCTCTTGTTTCCTATTTACATTCTTATGAAGAAATAGCTATTTGCGCCCAGCTCACTTCCAGCTATCTGGCTTTAATTCTGCCTTCCAAGTAGGGCACACAGAATAAGTGTATTGCACAACAGCAGTTTTAGTAGTTTCCTATAGTCTCTCTGCTCTTAACATTGCATGCAGAGCCCAAACCATTCCTTGCTCTCCTGTTTCAAATGCCCACATAGTCTAACAGCTGTCTCCAACAGTATGTGCAATTGTGTGTCCAATACTTGGTATGCTTCCAGTAGCAGTCCTAATACCACCTATTAATCTGGTCATTAATGTCCTAATTGCATTTGGTCATTTCAGGAAAGGGAGAGGTCATTTTGAATGAGAGTTTACATCTTCAGTGAATAATATTTTACCAATTTTGTTCCCATTTAATGGCTAAACACTCCTTCAGTAAATATTCTCCCATGGGAACAGCCTGGCTCACAAACAGATCGGGTGCCCTTCTCCATTAACCTTCTGGGATAACATGCGCTGTTCCCTATCTCTAAAGTGACTAAGACAAAACTAATCTGGAAAGCTATACACAGCTGTGGACAGAACAGTGTTTCAAAGGTTTCTAAGGCTTTGTTGCAGACTTCCCTCTATATTACTTGCCTGAAACCATCAAGGTCAGTCAAAGAAACAATGAGGATGTAAATACAACAATTTCTTTTATCAAGAGGTTAGTTATGTACTTTTCAAGTCTTTCAGAGAGATCTCCCTTAAGATATGAGCAGAACTGAAAAGTCCAGTGGGATGATTTGAACTTTACCACTGAGCTGAGCTTCATGGTGTTTGTCTGGGTTAGAGAGCAATGCAGATGATTGATTGCCAAGCCAGGAACAGTTGGCTTGCAGCAGTTGCAAGATGCATGACTTGCCACTGAGCATCCTGACTCAGCAGGAAAAGTAGAAACAGGACATGCATCCACGTGACCAAACTCAGCCTGGGGTTTTGTGGGGATGTGGAGTGAGAAGTCAGTGGTTCCCTTTCTTCTTTGCATTCCTGGACAGCTGTTGCACAATTTGAGCTGTGGTGAAATTATCAGATTGACCTTTTCAGCTTGCTAAGTGGAATGAAGATATTGAGTAAACTGCTTTCAGTCTACTAAACCCCACCACTGAGCAGTGCTGAGATGACTAGTTTCAGACAGCCCCAGGCAGAGTCTCAGAAACTCCGTGTTAAATTTGCGTGGGACTAGACAAAGACATTGCCCACAAAGGACTGTCATGAGTATCATTAGTATCCAAATAGTCTAACCTTTCAGTTTTTAACTGACCAAAATCCATTAAAACAGTCTGCTCTGGGACCATAGGCAACTTGTGTTTTTCTCTCAACTATGGAGCAACCCGCAGAGTATACAAGTTCATAAGTCCAATTACATTACTAAGGCCTCTTATCTCACGGTCTGTTATCACCTTTGGGATGACAGTTGCAGGGAGAATCACTTGAAGCATAGTTATCCCAGTGCCAGCCACTCAGCCAGACTTTTGCTTCCCCATCTCTGACGTATTCTGAATGATCTGCTGGGTCCAGAAAGCATTTCAAGAGACCATTTCTGCTTATGACAGAAATCTGCCACGTCAGCCCACTGATTTGAGATCCATCCTGAACATGTATTCATTTCAATGGTCAACATGGGCCTGATTCAGCTGCCTAAACAAAGGCACCAAGGGTACCGCCCTGCCTCCAGCTGCCATGGAAGAAAGGTGCAGGTCTCTCACAGAACTTGTGTCATAACCTGCTGGTCCTCTGTATAGGATATCAAAGGTATCCTGAATTCTCTAGGGCACCTCAAATGACACTTATCAGTTATGTTTGGGTGATCTGTTTCTGCCATGAGACCAGAGCCAGATAATTTCACTCCTAGCAAAGGCTGTCAGTTCTTTCAGTACTTCTGCAGCAGAAGGGCTGGTCTCCAGTCAGATCTTGAGCCAGTAGCATCTCAGGCTATCACTTGAAACATCTAAATTAAGATTAAAGCTGAAACCATGACAAAAGCCTGGAGAATATGTTATGAACAGGATACAGGACAATATGTGGAGCCAAGCACATTCATTGTTTTATAATTTTGCTGTTTCCTCTCATGTTTCTTACACAGGGGACACAGTTAGATGAACTCATCCCCTTCCCTCCAAATGGAGCATTAGGCACAAAAAATAGTGCTGGGGAGAATCTGGTCTTTACACCTCTATATGGGACTACAGAGTTCAGATCATAGGACTCTTTAGTGATGTAGCTGAATCCAGTTTATATACGGTGTGAGAAGCTGTATCCAGTTGCAACAATTATTGTGTGTTTCAGCAAGAATTCCCCATGTGTATAATCTGTTTCGGAAAATAGATTCATCATGCGGATTTCCTCATCAACTCAAACTCTGATTGGAAAGACAGGAAGAAACCTACTTTCATGGGAAGTATTCCAGCAAGATGATTTTTATTGTGATACTAATTGAAAGGCAGCCTCTCTTATCAGACTAAAATTTTATATTTCTACTGTTGAAAACTGAAGATCCTGTAGTCTGAATGACACCAGAAACAGTCTCTGGATTTACCCTATCTAATACCAGACTTGTAATTTACGTCATCATAGCCTCCATTTAAAGACATGGGAGAGGAGACAGAGGACTCATGCAAGTCCTCATGTACTCTCAATAGCAGCTCCAGATGGCAAACTAGCCCACCTATCATCTGAGTCACCCACTGACTGTTGAAAATCAAAGGCAATTACATTCCTGATGTTGGATCTTTGGTTATTTGCCTAAAATTAGTTTGGAAAAATCTGGACTCTAAAATGTTTCAATGTACTGGCTGATTAAACTACTGTTGACTCTTACAGAATGAACTGCAATCTGCAGAGCAGAAAGCAGAGTTGGAAAAAACCACAAATATCTATATTTCTTCTGTATAAGTAAACCAAATAGTCAGATGAAGCACTGTTTCAAGTTCAGCAGTCCTAAAAAAGTTTTCCATTCTTTTCATCACCATCAATCTTAGAATCTCAAAAATTTTTTTAAACAAAATTGCCTTAGATTTTGCTCAAAGCAGTTGAGCTAATCTAGTTTGCAACTAATTTCTTTGGTTAATTTTATCAGACTGACTGGCTGATCTCTCTTTAATTTGCTAATATTCTTAACATTTTACTAATCCGTTTCTCTATCCTTAATCATTGTTTCTGGTTGAGTGTCCTTGTTTCTTATTATCTCCTGATAGACTATGTTGCAAGACATGTTTTCATGCTTTCTAAAAAAATTCCCCCATGCCAGTATTTGTGAGCGCTAGCTGTATGATTGATACACAAATAAGTCACTTCCTGTTCCCTAAGCTTTCATAAACAAACAAGAGGGGGAAAGGGAGGGTGATGAAGGCTTGCTCTCCATCTGACATGAAGCTGGAATGCAGCTGGAGTTTGTAGCTGGACCCAGACATTGGGACACACGCCCATGTTCTACACTGTAGATTGCCTTAAGTGCAGAATTGCCTTAAGTATAGCAGAAAGGAAGTAAAATAAGAAAATAAAGAGTATAAATTTGTTTTTCTTATGAGGCTTCCTGTGACCTATCTTTCCAAAGTGTAGTAATGGCTGATCCATCTCCTCCCAGAACCAACGTTTAAAGCTCTAAAATTTTGGCTGTCTGTTCAGATTTTGACTAGATAGGGCTCAGTCAACACTTGTTTCTTTTGCTGCATTCATCCTGGACTAGTCACTTTAGGATTATTAAAGGAAGTTATAAGTTTAATTCAGTAGAAATCAAGAATCAAGGTTAAATTTATTTAATTACTAGAATCAAAGCTCCAGCCTGGTTGCTTGTTTACCTCTAAAATGACCTAACAGAAAGCATAGCTTCATGTTCATAAAAAATTATGGGGAAATCTTCAAAGAAATATGTTTCTTTTCCTTCATACCTTTTAGACTTCCTAAACTACCCAACATATTCATTTCCAAAGCATTTCTAAAACATTAGATTATCTACTGTTAGCTACACTCATTTAAACTGAATTTATATTAGCTTCTATTACCAAATCGCCATAGCTAAGCTACTAATATAACTTAACTTGGAACCTGAGTGCTTTCAAAAACAAATTACTAAGCATCCAAGACATTCTAACTTCATAAAGATATAGCTTTGTTTTCCTTACTTGACATCAAGAAAGATTTTTAAATGGTAACTAGAGTCCTTCTGCTAGTAAACTAACTTCTATTTATCAGCATGCCCATAATTCAGTTCATTTTATCCAAATAAAGCAAACTTCTTAAACCTAAATTTTCCCTCATTGCATTTCTGCAAAGCCAAATAGCCTTAGTAGCTTCATCATAATTCTTATACAGAGCTGTTGCTAAGTAAAAAAAATTCAGGACGCCTTGAATTTTTAAGAGCTACTCCTGGGCTGTTCTTTAATATTAGGGAAAAGTCTACTCCACGAGAGGGATCACCTTATCTTCGCATATATCTAAAAATTGCATGGGGCTATATGGCCTACAGCCTCAGCATAAACATGTTAACTGAGGTTCAGACAAGAATAAATTAAGTCTCAGTTTTCTATTTTTGTCAGAACATAGCAGAAGTAAAATTCTGGAAATTCATGAGCTAAAAAGATCTAGCAAAATCAAAATTATAAATTTGAGAAGCAAAGGAAACTTGTTGCAGAACTTCCTAAAACTGGGACAAGTTAAGGGATCAGCTGACCCAGCAACTTAAAGCAGCAGTCAAAAGCAGTTCCTATATAAAAAAAAAACAAGTGGCTTAAATGCAATGGAAAATTAATAAGATGAGCAGCAGCTAGGAGCTTTCTAATAATTAAGGTCTGAGGACTACACTGGCATATAGCTTTAGCTAAAGGTGAACTGGTGTGGAAAATAAAATGACAGTAGGTGGTTAGCAAGATTCTTGAACTTTGAAATACAACTTTTTCTGTTGTGGAGGTCAAGGAATGAGGTTGGTAGGGCTTGCTGGAAGACCTTCAGTGAAAATGACTAAGCAACAGTTTAAGAGCTAAAGAGAATGAATATATTTTGAATTTACTTGCTGTTACAACAGATCAGAGCTATAGCCAAAGGTAAATTGCATTCAATGCTCACCTATAATCAAAGTAAATGGCCTTCTAACAGCAGAAATCAAAAGCATGGCTCCATCACCCCATTCTAGAAAGACTTGCACCATAAGCCATATCTGCTTTCATATTTTGCTACTTTGCATTGCATCAAGATGAGCAAAAAAACTGGAAAAGCATCATAACTGCCTGATTAAAAGATGTCTAAAGCTTTTATGTACTATTTATCTGTTTCAAGCTCTAATTAAAATATGGTGGGCACCTCTGGAGGGCAATTCATTCCACCATAAAAACAGATGCCTAAGACAGGCGGGATGAATTGCTCTTTGGAGATACTTGTCTCTTTTCATTTACAATGGAAAGAGCTTGTCTAGTGTAGGCAACACAGCTAATACCTACATGGGTAGTTAAAATGAGTGAATCCTGCCTGGAGGATATTAATTATTAGCTGCTAGTGATAGACTGAGATATGTTATGTGCTTAGTTAAATTTCAAGCCAGATTAGTCTGAGATGCCTAACCTTTAGATGACTAAAATTAGATAAAATAAGCCTTCCCTTTTTATGACAAGAACGGCTACCCTAGAGAAGGGGTTGTAAGTCATCTTCCAGCTTATTCCAAGTGTGAATGTTGTGAGCAGGAAGTACTTGAAAATTTCATCAAAATGTAGCTAACTAAATTTATATTATACTTCATTGCTTTAAAATCATTATTCCAATAACTGTTTTGAATGGAGGGAGGTGCTAAGAGGCTTGTCAGGTTATCCTAAATTCAACAGTTACACATGGCGCTTCCAGATTATTTCTGAGCACTATGTTGCAAACAGTCCTAGTCTCACATCACCTGTAAGTGGCTCTGGAAGAAAGGAGTGGAGATAGTCCATCTGTATATTACTACTTATTTCGTATGTTTCTCCAAATACCTGTATCTGTATGGCTTTATACAGACATAAGGATATAGCATTCACAAAGCTGATGACTCATTTCTGGGTAAAACTTCACTGAATATCATTCTTGTATTTCTGTTCTTTGGGGGTTTTTTAGTTGGTAAATGTGCTACACCAGTTTTAAAAAAGGAGAGCATTCAAAATTCAAAATTAAACCAATTAGCTAATAATCTACCTGCTCTATAGGTACTCAGTAGTCAATCAATCATAAATTAAGAAGTTAGTTTAAAAAAATATAGAAGAGGAATATACCAATATTAAACTTTATAACATAAAAATTCATTCTACTTTTTGCTCTGTAGACTATAAAAATATAGGGTATGTAAACAGATACAGATGTAACCCAAATAGATACATTTCTACTTAAAAAGCATGGCTGCTCCTTCACCTGATGTCTAATGATTTCTACAACACAGAATATTAGCCTGGCATTAAATTTATATAACAAGAATGTAATTTAGTGAACACTTTTTCACAGAATATTTGAGAAGTCATCATCTTTGATTCCTAATTGCGTTAATGCAACAAACATTATAATGTAGTTTACGCACTTATTACTTTAAAAGTTGTTATTTTTAAAACCTTAAATTTTGTGACCAGAGCTTATAGTTGCCCATATTGATGCTTGCTGATGAATCATTTGTTTCTAAATACTTCTTTAATGTCTTCATCAAAAACATATAAAATATATACACAAATAGTGTTTTTGATATACTGACAAATACACAATATTATAGTCTTCACTGATCTTTGGGGTACGGACAATGGATAGGATCAGATGTATTCCTTGTTCCAGCTAAGTACCTTTCTATTGCAACCTGAAAGATGTTTATATCTTGCTAGCAGGTATCCAAACTTTTTTCTGGCAATCTAAACTCAGTAAGGAGTACTTCTACTAAGTGCAATAGCAGGAGGAATAGGTATAACTCAACAACATGGTATACAAAGACAGAATCGCTTCACTTCTCCTCTTCACTTCTCCATTCTGTAATCAAGGATTACATTAAGTCCTTTTCGATAGAACACTGTGCTTAGATGTTATGGTAACAGAGTATGGATTCTTTAAGCACTTAGGAAAATAGCCTGCCTGCCTTTGTGAAAAAAATAATACACAGCTGTGAATCAGCTAAGGTATATGATTCCCAGCTAATAACCTTAAAGGCAGTCCAAGCTCAGAGAGAATGATGTTATTGGGGGTGAGAAGAGGAAGGAAAAGAAGGTGATAGATGGTGTGTGAAATGAAGGCTAGCAGTAGGCTTTTTGTCTGTTTGATGTGACTGAATAATACTTTCTTTTTGAGTTTGTTTGAAAAATAAAGCCTGTATGTTTAATTGCAGCAGATGTACAGGGCTGGAAGCTATCACAACTATGCTACTTTTGTGGTCTTGTTTCTCTTTTTTAAAAAAAAAAAAGTGTAACAGAGGTAATTTTTTTTTTTTAATATTGGTATTGAAATGCATATTCTTTTGGGGAAAAAAACCCTACTAAATAACTTGATTGTAAAAATGAAAACATTATGTAGCTTTGTGGGGCTTTTTTGGTTGTTTTTTCTTTTTTTTCTACAGCACTAATTTTTGAGTTACTGTATAGCATAAGAGTGGAATTGGAATCTAGTCAATGGTAGAAGCATTCTTTGTGGTAGAAGTAAATGCTATTAAAGGATAAATCACATATACTGATACATTTTAAGAAGTACTTGTTAATTAGCTAGTTAATAATGTATTTATTTTATGGTTATTATATGGTGTTGATGTCTGAGTTGGAATGTTGTGCAGTACTAACCTGGAAGCCTATACCTGCAGTTCTGTCAAAGAGAGAAAGAAGATTTATTTAATGAGACCTACTTTTATATAAGAGCATAACTAATGCTATTTCATCTCTGGTTGTCTAGCACTGCAGTCCTTTCTGTTACCGAAGGAGTGACATTAAAATAATTACAGAGTAATTATTGTTGTCATTCTGTTTGTACTTGTGATACTAGCACAAATTTAGTATTCTAGTTCTCTTCTTTTAAAAAATCTTTAAGGACCAGGACAGTTCGGGGCGGGGGGGAGGAAATCTTTGAATCTTGAGCCAGGGCTTTTAGCGTTCTCATTGTGGCTCATCTCTATGATCAGTTATTTTTAAAAAGCTTAGTCTTGTAGATCTTCCTAACATCTGTTTTAAGTGTTAATGGAATGAAAAGTGCCTGGCTGCTTCAAGGTAATGCAAGTACTCCAAGAAAATAACTTTATGTAGGTGGGTCAGTGGCATCTGAGTCATAAGTAAGAAATGTTGATGGATGCAGACATTTTTTTGAGTGTATGTATATGTATACCATCATGCTCTGGTGTGACCTTACTTTTTCTTGCTTGTCATAGCTCTGTGTACTGTACTATCATTTATTCCTTGTGATTTTTATCCATTTGTAGGAATGTTGGTTTTTCTTTTCCTGTGTCATCCCTCTCTTGGTCAGTTTCTTGTTTTTTCCATCTTCAGGTGTTCCTCCCTCTAAAACAGAAGCTATTTCAAAAGGAATAGCAAAATTGAGGACTGTTTAGCAGGTTGTAACTGTTGTTAGGGCACTTTTTCAAGAAGTTGCATTTAGTTCTCAGACATCCAAATTACGATGAATGTTTCCAAAGATTGATCATGTTACCTCTGTGCTTTCATAATTATTCTTTATCTTAAAACTCTTAATGACATTTGAAATACACATTAAAATGTCCATTAGAATTAAGCATGTGTTCCATTCATATTCAGAGTAAAATTTCAGTCACTGGCTGTAGCTGTTTCTTGAACAAGCCACTTTTAATTTTTTCTATAGCTACAACTCTGGTCCAAAGAGGATTTTAGTATGTTCTAAGAAGATGCATGGTTTGTTTAGGGCATTGTCTAAATTTCTTCAATGTGGTTTTTGGTTCTCCCAAATGCAGAGGCTCTGTTCAAATGCAGAATGGTTCACAGGTCTGCTTCTTCTCACACTATATGCTCTACTTCTTGCAAAGGTGTTTCTGTTTGTATTTTTTACTCTTGGTGTACGAATTTCGCTTAATCCCTGCACGTATCTTTGTAGTTTGCTAGCTAGGTCTGCTGTGATATCACTTTATTTTCTTGTCAGAGCTTGTAATCTAAGATATAGATGTGCTTGGGTAACTGAAGTCCATGCTTTCCCTAAGTCTGATGGAGAATCCTGACAGTTTTCTTCTCTGTTTGTTGGTTTTTCATTCATATTACAATCTGGTCCCAAATTAGAGATTTCATGGTCCTCCAAAAGCATATCTCTGGCTGAACTCTCATTTCTTAAATAAATGCTTCAAAAAAATTCTCCTTTGGGTTTCTCATATGAATCTAGTAACTTTCAAAAGCAGCTTTTCTTAAAACATGACACTATTCAAATAATTATCCTGTTCTTCCTCATGAGCAATTGAAGTTGAATGCTTCAGATTGTACAGTTTTACATCAAAACTGACAAAAAAATCCAACTATTCTTTTGATCCTTGGGGTTTGGGGTATTTTTTTGTTTGGGTTGGGTGTTTTTAGTGTTTTTTTCTTGTTGTTTTATTAGTGTGATACCTATATGAAGGTGAATGTAACTAGATTCTTGTTTGAATCTCTCCTGTTGTAGTAAGTTTTAGGAGAATTCTAGTTAGACCGGGTTCCTGAACTACTGTCTTCTCAATCCCTCCTCCCTTTTTAAATTTTTTTCCTCCCCTGTTACAGTACACACCCTTCATATCCTTGTGTTTCTTCCTTTTCTTATATTGCCACAGAGAACTTTTTTTGAAGGAACTAATGAGATGATAGATGTTTGGCAGGTTTTTGGGGGTGGGAAGGCAGAGGTGGTTTCTTTGTTTGCTCATCTGTTGTTCTAAACTCCTTTGGGGTTAGAAGGAAAGAAACACATCTTAGTCTATTAACTCTACCTCTGCAAATGATTTCACTAGTCACACTACAACATGCTGAAATACGGTGTACCTAGAATTAGCTCAGTGTAAATGTTCCTTCATTACAGATCCACTAGCCTAGTGATTATAGCATTCTTCCAAATATGAAATACTGAAGGACACGGAAATTCACTCTGATTCAAATCCTCAATTTTAACCAAGAGCTTATATTTCTTGTATTTCTTCAAGCAGGTGAATGAAGAGGCTGTGGAAGTTTGGTATTTTTTTTTTATTTTTTTTTTTTTTTTAATATCCTGCCCTCTCACATCTCAGGCATGGCTATACATTTAAATAGTCCATGAAAAAATAGAACAAATTCAGCAACAAATCAGAGGAAAAAACAAACAAACATGAAGATAACCTTTCATTTAACACAATCAGAACAATTTCCTGGAAAGTGGAAGGTGTGGCATAGGATGCAATGATCTATTCTCAAGTTCATCCACAGGGAGCACGAGCATTAAACTAATCTTGCGAAGCAGTACCAGTTTCTTTGTAGGCTGCTACAAATGACTGGATAACAAAACATTATTTTTTAGTTGAGAACATATGGGGTTTTTTTCCACCCCTTATAGAGGTAAGAGAACTTTAAAAATCACCTCCACCTAATGTGAGTGGACTTTACTCTTGCACAGCTTCTAAACTACAGAGCCACATAGCTCTGCTTTAACTCAGGTCTATGTGTGCGCATGCACGTGATGGAGGGAAGTAAGTGAAAGATCCTATCTATTTCACTCATTACTTGGTCCCTTCATTGGGCCTAATAAGTCACACAGGTCAATTTAGTTGTATTACCTAGGACTTCCCAATGGAGAGGAATTTTTCTTCAGTGGGCCTAAGCTGGTAGTAAAGAGAGAGAAGACACTTTCCCAGCATGGGCTTTAAAGTTAATGTGTTATTAAATGTGACAGTAGTCTTATCAGGGAGGATCTGTGCCCTGTTTGCTTTGTAAAAAGGCTAGCAAAGAAGATGAACAAGGAATGGTGGAGTTATGCTCCATCTCAGAGACAAAGAAACAGAAAACTCTGACTCGAGAAAACAAAGATGCAAGAAAACAGCACATTGCCATGCACTCAGATTGCTAGCTCTGAAATGCACCTCTTGCAGAGGAAAGGAGACTTTGCAGAAGTTTTCCTGACATCATTTGAGAGATCATGTAACACACTGGCTATGAGAATACCCACAGGTTTTTTCTCCTAATTTTTCAACTAAAGGAAGAGATCCTGATAATCTATCCATAGCAGATGCTACATGTTATAAACAGTTCATGGATCCTGCACCTGTAGATGTCAAATTACGCTAAACCATAAGATCTGAGATTTCAGAGTCTCCAGAAGTCTTGCCTCTTGTGGTGGGTTGACCCTGGCTGGATGCCAGGTGCCCACCAAGCCGCTCTATCACTCCTCTCCTCAGCTGGACAGGGGAGAGAAAATATAATGAAAGGCTCATGGGTCAAGATAAGGACAGGGAGAGATCACTCACCAATTACTGTCACGGGCAAAACAGACTCAACTTGGGGAAATCAGTTTAATTTATTACCAATCAAATCAGAGTAGAGTAATGAGAAATAAAACCAAATCTTAAAACACCTTCCCCCCACCCCTCCCTTCTTCCTGGGCTTAACTTTACTCTTGAATTCTCTGCTTCCTCCCCTCGAGTGGCGCAGGTGAATGGGGGTTGAGGTCAGTTCATGACACATTTTCTCTGCTGCTCCTTCCTCCTCCTCAGGGGGAGGACTCCTCACACTCTTCCCCCGCTCCAGCGTGGGGTCCCTCCCATGGGAGGCAGTCCTCCATGAACTTCTCCAGCATGGGTCCCTTCCACGGGGTGCAGTCCTTCAGGAACAGACTGCTCCAGCATGGGTCCCCCACCAGGTCACAAGTCCTGCCAGCAAACCTGCTCCAGCGTGGGTTCTTCTCTCTCCACAGGTCCACAGGTCCTGCCAGGAGCCTGCTCCACTGCAGGCTTCCCACGGGGTCACAGCCTCCTTCAGGCATCCACCTGCTCCATTGCGGGGTCCTCCATGGGCTGCAGGTGGATATCTGCTCCACCATTAACCTCCATGGGCTGCAGGGGGACAGCCTGCCTCACCATGGTCTTCACCACGGGCTGCAGGGGAATCTCTGCTCCGGTGCCTGGAGCACCTCCTCCCCCTCCTTCTTCCCTGACCTTGGTGTCTGCAGAGTTGGTTCTCACATATTCTCACTCCTCTCTCTGGCTGCAGTTGCCGTTGCCCAGGTTTTTTTTCCCCCTTCTTAAGTATGCTATCCCAGAGGTGCTACCACCGTCACTGATGGGCTCAGCCTTGGCCAGCAGTGGGTCCGTCTTGGAGCTGGCTGGTATTGACTCTATCGGACATAGGGGAAGCTTCTAGCAGCTTCTCACAGAAGCAACCTCTGCAGCCCCCCTGCTACCAAAACCTTGCCATGCAAACGCAATACACCTCTATATAAATCATCCTAAAGCTTTAAGACAAAGTAAATAAAAGGAAAGAAGGTAAAAACATACAACAGCAATAGGACTTGGATTAATCTATAGTAGATGGTGATCTGAGGGTAATGCTTCAAAACAAAGCCTTCAAAAAACGTTGTGGGCACCGCATCTGATGCTTCTAAATACAGGTGAGCAAAGCCACTTGTAGCACAAGAATTTGGGGGAGAAAAGAGAAGAATTAAATGAACTCCTAATTCAGAGTTAGAGGAATGGGAGCAGAAGGGAAAGCAAGGATTGAGGAAACCAGTTGGGTAAGATCAATTCCCTGTCTTATCAGGTCAGTCACAAGCCTCCAGAACAAACACCCAATTCCCAATATACTATAAGCATGTGACGAAACTGTGTGAGAAACTGCAGTATCTCACAGCAGACCAGCAAAATGCATACCTTCAGATGCAGAGTCTAGCATGGGAAGCAGTAGAGATGGAGGATGTCTCACAAATAATGGCCAAGTAGGCTTTGTCCAAATGCTTTGAAATACATTAAAATCTAAGTAGAATAATAAATTGTGGGTTGCCTGCTTGCCTCTTGGTTTAACCGTTTACTATATGCTCCTAGAAATATCAGGAACAGTGCATGTTCTCGGGACCAGTTGAAATGGGAAGTTCCTTTTGGCTGCCCTACTGATACATATTGGTAAGAACATCATCTGCCAAGTGACTAATGTAGTAGTCCTTAGTAATTATAAGTCTACAGGGAAAAAAAAAAAAAAAAATCCCGCAGGGAATAATGTGGCTAGCGCAGCAACAGGTATGTGCATAGACCTCAGAGTTCAGTAAATGCAATGTGATGATTCATGTGTAGAAAGTCTCTGTGTGCTTGAACTTACAGCTGAGAAAGTTCACTGAGCTATTAATTTAACTGAACCCTGGTACTCTTCATTCTAAAAACAACACAAAGCCTGAAATGGCTTAATTTAATTTACAGTTGCTCAAGAAAACTGTTTTAAGTAACTTACAGTTACTAAAAATATGTTCGTGGATAACTGTGTGGGTTGTTAAGCAGTTGCACCCTAGACTGCTTTTTTCTGTGATCACAGCACCATCCCTTCAGTTTCATAGCTAGACTTCCAAAGCTTTCACTGACAACACAATTGTCCTAAATATATCCCTGGCATCCTGCTCTGAGTCTGGAATTTGAATTTAAAATTGACCTGTTTTATCCATTTGAGAAGTCTCAATAATGTGATTTCAGTCTTGTGTGAAAACACAGTAGAAATGGAAACATAATCTCATCCCATTTTTCTTTTTGGGATACACAAGATTATTGCTTGCAGATTAGCATGTTTGAACTGCTACGGGTTTTTTTTTCTGCCAAGCCAATTTGGTTTCCAATAGAGTTCAGGTGTTTCATGCCTTGTAAAGGATGCAGGATTTATACTTCTCACGTATATTGCATCATTTCTGGCACAAGACTGGTCTTGATGACCCAAGTGGATTTTTCCAGTCCTGCATTTCTATGGTAGGACTTTTCAATGGGATAGCATCCTAGTCTGTATTTTATTTCTTCATCCTATGCGACAATCCAATAAACATTATTCCATATGTTATATTGGAGAGGACTTGAGGTTTCCAAGTTTCAGTCCAAGGTCTAGTTTCAAAGCTTACTGGCATATGTAGATTTGAATGTCAAACCACACTATATCTTCCTTTTAACCTATAGTATATTTTCAAAGCAATAATATCTTATAAAATATTGTTAATATATTTTCTTTGTGGGTTTCTAATACTTATTTTGGTTCTTTGAATTTTTTCTACTTCATTCACACACTACAGTGCTGTTGGTTAAAATGTTCCGGGTAACTTTTCTTGCTCTTCAGGATGATTGCAGATTATGCCCTGGTACTATTTCTTCAACTGTGTTTGTCTTCACGTAATGCATAGCTGGTTTAGACAAATATATGTAGAAAAAGTCTGAATTTCTATGTAAGGGGAAATCTGGTGGACTACGGTTAAATAATTAATTACTACAGTCTTTAAAGGAAAAAGTTACTCATGAATACCACATTTACTTGAATGTGTACCTATTTTTATTTATTCTAATGCCAGTCACATCACTTTGGTAGAAGTAAGTTGTTGGCGTTTTCTTTGTTGATCTCCCCACCTAAAAGAAGTCATTATCTTAACTTAAGAGCTGATATATATGGTTCAGCATTATGAAACGCTGGAGCTGTAAGCTTTTACTTTGCACAATTTTTTTTGGTGTGTACTAAGTGAGTTTTAAAGAAAGCATTTACAGGAGAAGACAACAGAGTTTGGCTAAGGTAGAATTAATTCTAAATTAATTAAGTCTAAACATCAGCACAATAGAAAGTATAAAGAAAAAAGTGGGTGAAGGGGTACACAGAGGGACCTTTTGGTTAGCCAGCTCTTTGGGATTTGTGACAGCTGGCATAAAAAATAAAGTGGGTTTTTTTGTTTGTTTTCCTTTAGCATGTCTCTACAATTAAGATTGGGAAAACGACTTGCAAAAAACATGACAAAGCAAATAAATTTGGAGAGTTGAATTTTTTCATTTTTTTAAAAATTATTTTTATTTTTTAAATATGTGAGCTTTGTTTTCCTTCATTTATGCTGTATATAGAAACTAAATGTGAGTAAGCATAAGTTGGTGTTGCTATTTGACCTGGAAAACAATTGGATAGGGAGGAACAAGCATCTCCATTGTAGGAATGGAGAAGGCGGCCTTGTCTCTAATATGGAGGTAGTATAGTGCCTGTCCTGTGCTTTTTATCATTAAAGAACTCTTTGTAATAGAAAAGCACAGGATTAGAATTATGTTGTAAAATTTTGTGGTTTTGGTCCCCCCCCAATAATAATGAAGTCTCAAAATAAATGCTGACAACTTAAAATAAAGATAGCTGTACATTACAGAGTAAGAACGCCAAAATAGACTTTAGCTTTGTTGGAACTCTATGATGAAAAATGGTCCCTTTAATCATATTAACAGCCTCACAACACATCTTGACAGTGACAGAAGCTTAGTGACCAAGAGATTATTAATTTTTTTCCCCCCATTATTACTGGTTTAAGTCCTATTTGTGGAGAAAATGTGATGGTAAGAGCTAGTTGCTTCAGGTGAACAAAGAACTCCTAACATGACCTGATGGTAGTAAATTGCAAGTTTTATTGCAGAAGTACTGAATTCTGTGGTTCATAACTCCTTGGCTGCAATTTGATACGTAAAATGTCTAGTTTACATATTTTGAAGTTATCTTATTCCAGACTCCCTGCTTGCTTGTGAAGAAATTACTACACTGGTTTGTATCATATTTTGAAAGCTTAAAAAAACAAGGCCTGGAAATATAATTGAAAACTATAAGGGTTAGGTTACAAAATCATGGAACTTTCTCCTTTATGTTCAGTCATGCAGGATATGGGAGCTTTCAAATCACCCGGTGGAAATTCTTGTTCTGCTGTGTTGAAACTCACGTTTGTACAATGCTGATCCATGTGAGCAGTGATAGTGAACAAGATAGACTGTCAGACTCTGATTCTGGATGACTTCTGAACAATTTGTTCCGCTAAAACTTATTTATAAAGGTGCCAAGTGAATGAACGCAACTGCTGAAAACCCCACCTTAAAGTAAAAGGGAGTGGCTGACTGGCAGAGTGCTTCATTCTGTAACGGCAAGCAGATGTTAGCAAACAGGAAAAGAATCGAATATTGTCAGAAGTAAGACACATTCTGGTTGCAAAGCACTTAATAGTAGCTTTCACTTGACTGAGTTTGTTTTGATGGTATAATAAATCCATCTTTCAAACATGTACTGCTAGATCAAAAACTGCAGCTACATAAAGCAAAGGGCTAATCTGGTGGGTGCAAACAGTCTCCAAAACTATGCTACCACTTTTTCCTTTTTTTTTTTTTTTTTAAAAATCCAACAAACAAAAAAAATTTGAACCTGTAATAATTTTATGCCAACTACAGGAGTATAGTCAATATCAGATCTAGCATAAGGCTGGTCCGGATGAAATGTGTACTCCTGAATGTTCTTACATGGCACAGTATTGGTATTATTGCTCAGAATCAGTCTCAGAGAAAGAATATGAAATATGAGTACCACAGTCATATTAAAAAAAACAAAAAGGAAAAAGGAAAGGTGGCTTCCTCTGAGGACCGAACAAGAAGTGAAAATACGGCTGTGAATGAGGACTGAACATCCAGCTCCCAACTGGTGCCATTAACAGCCTCACAAGTTGGACACTACTTTGTATTTTGAGTGAAGAGAAAGAGAGCTTGGAGGTGGACCATAAGAAGGTCCAGAGTTATTCTTGCTTGGCAAATCCTAATTACGTTGTCAAACACTATTGCTCATCACAGGCTGAAGCTTATGGAAGCTGGACTCTGCACTGTGGACGCTTAGCAAGATTACCCCCAAAAGCAAAAAGACTTGAGATAAAAAGAGATGCGGAGTAGCAGTTGCAGCTTGCAAAGAATAATGCTCACCACACTGTGTGTGGCTCTGTACAACACAAGCCCAGACAAATTCTAGAGTTTGGAGCAATATGCAAGAATTGCAATAAATTGCATCACTTTCATAAAAGTTTGCCAGCACTTAGCTTTTATGGCACGCACATTAAGATGGCTACAACGGCATTAGTGCAGAACAATAATCTTGAGATGTGACAATGTTAGACCAGAAGATAGCCCATTTGTCAGGCAGTGTGTGTTTGATGAAGGAACAATTACTATCTGGATATAAGGTAGCAGCTTACAACAAAACACAAAAATGAGCTAAAAAGGTGGGTTGTTTTTTGGTTGGTTTTTTTTTTTTTCCCCTGGTTCTTGCCTGTAGGAATGATTTTAGGTAATCCCTGAAAGAGGAGATAGATAGAAACACTTATTACTCTGATTCTCAGAGGGAATGCAATTTGGTGGTGGTTAGCACCATAAGACATGGCGCTTGTTTTCTTGTGGCTCCTTTTATCACTGCTGGCTTATCCTTTTCTTTTTCTTTTTTCCCCCCACCCACTACGGTATAAGAATTATAACTGAAAGCTTTTTATGTAGTTAGTATTTTAAATACTTCTTGGATGGTCTCTGGTGCTTCTAACTGCATTCAGAAAGTAGCTTTTTCTTCAGTGATGGCACTAATATGGCTGTCTTTCTGCTACCTGGACAGCTACCTTTGAGAAAACCTGTGTGAATTTACTGGTTTTGACATCTCCAGTTCTCTGCAAAAAAGTACTTGAAATTTGGCTTGAATGCTTAAGCATTGGTGGGCGATACACAAGCTTAAGAAAGATGACAGTTGCATAGTTCTATTTGCTGTTATGCAGAAAGAAATTGTTTGCAAAATTATTTATCTGTATTCAGAATCAGCAGAATTCCAGGCTTTATTCAGGCCCTCTTTTGGAAGGGAGAAGAAAAAAGAAGAAAATATGACAACAAACACGTTCTTTGGATGACAGTTTTCTGCAGACAGCAATCCAAGCCACATTTGGCATGCAGACTTCTTTTTTTTTAATAACGTACTCTGGTCCGTACACCTGAAGTTTGCCGCTGCGTAAAGCAGTCGGAAGTGTGGCAAAACTGCAGGACTAAATTCCAACAGATAAAAAGTAACAATTATGTAGGAGACATGAAAATAAGAAAGTAGTCTGGGTGAAAGGAGGTAATGTAACAAGATATACTCTAAGAGTGCCTACTGCCATGCCTCCCTTATCCTCTAAAAGCAAGTAAGGTATCCTGGAGCCAGCGAAAACAACTTAAGGAAATCTTGGCCTAATGTGGCAACTGGATTTAGTGAACTCTGCATTAAGTGAGAGAGAGAGGCTACTGCTCCTGGAAAAGATCCTGCCTAGCTAGCATTACAAAGCACAGAAACAGGGCGTGGGGCACTAGTGCATCGGGGCTCAGCTGCTGCAGTTGGTCACACCAGACTTCTTGCACCCAAGCCGTACGCTGAGGCTCTGGTGTGGGGCCTCAAGGCGATGCAACGAGGCTGCAACGCCTGTCCTCGTTAAAACCGGGAGTTTCTGCGTCTCGTCCAAATACAGCAGGACACCGAAACAAAATAAGGCAGGCAGAGACGCACTCTCAACAGGGCGAAGGACGAGCTCCATGCGAAGACCTACGGGGCCCGCGAAGCCCGACCCCACTGCTGGCGTGATTTCGGGGTTCTCCGCAGGTACCTGCGGGCCCCGGGACCCGCCCGCTCCCCCGCCGGCACCGCGCAGCAGGTGCGGCCACTCGCTCGGCCCCGGATTTCCCGGGGGCCGCGCGGGGGGGGGCGGGGCTGGGCGGCGCATGCGCCCGCCGGCCGGGCTGAGCCACGGGAGGGAGGTGGGGCCGGGGCGGCTGTGCGGAGAGAGGGCGGCGGCACCGCCGAAGAGAAACTCCGGAGGGGAAGCGGCAGCCGCCGGCCTCCACCCCCCACCGCCCCCCCCGCTTCTACCTTCCCACCCCGTAGCGGGAAGGGGGAAGCGAGCGGCCGGCCCTCCCCCCCCCCACGTCCCCGTCCCGGAGGCACACGGTCCTGCCCAGAGCTCGGCGCGCCCGCCGGCGGGAGGGCGCAGGGCGGGCAGCCGGGGCCCCGAGCCGCCGCTTGAGGGGAGGAGAGGGGTGTTCCCGCACCCCCGGCCCCGGCCCGGGTGGATGAGCAGCCTCGAGGGCGGCGGCGGCGGCTTTTGCGGCCTCTCCATGGCTGGGCCCCGGCGGTGAAGGCAGCGGGAGCCGCCTGTGTCCGCGTCGCGCCGGGAGGCAGCGCAGCCACCAGGGGGCGGGCGGGGAGGGGGATGAGCGCCGCAGCAGCCGCCGCCGCCTCTGCGGGAGCCGCCGTCGCCGCCTGCACCGGGGCCGAGGGCGGCTTCGTCTTCTTTTCCAGCGGCTCTGGTCCGGCGGGGCCCATGGGGCCCGAAGAGGGCTCAGCCGGCGGGCTGGGAGCCCTGCCTGGCGCCCTGGCGCCGCCGTCGGTGGGCTGCCGGAGTCGCTACCAGCTGCTGCTCTCCGGGAAGGCCCTGGCCGACAGATACCGGAAGATTTACACGGCGGCACTGAGCGACCGGGAGCTGGGGAGCCACCCGGGCAGGTAACGCGCGCCGAGCTCCCTTCTGGGCGAGACGGGTAGCCCCCGGCGGCAGCCGCCGCCGCCACCCCTCCCGTCGCCGGCTAGGAGCGGCCCTTCCCCCGGCGGCTCCCCCCGACCCCTTCCTCCCGGCAGCGGCACGCCTCTCCTCTCCCGGCCGCCGCCCTCCTCATCCACCCTCCTCGCCCCCTTGTCAGGCAGCGCGGTTGCCCCCGCTGTCTCTACCATGTGGCCGCCGCCGGGCCCCGGGGGATGGAGGGGGCGGTGATGTAACCCGGCGGCTGCCCAGGTGCCACCCCCTCCCCGCCGCCCGGGCCCTGCCGCTAGCTTGGCCGGCGTTACCGTGCAGATGGCGCTGCCACCCCCCTTTGCCGGGGCCCGGGCGGGGAGTTACCTGTGCCCGCTCCCCTCCCCCAGCGCGGAGGCCGGGGGCTCCGTCACGCCCTTGTGGCGGAGGGTAGCGGTGTAAAGCCCCGCTCCGCCCGTCCGTCCGCGGCCGCCTGGGGGGATGGAGCGTTTCCTCACGGTGTCCATGTTGAGACCTCGGGCAGACCTCGCTCCGGCCGGGGCCTGTCGTGCCACTGAAACGGGCTGAACCCCGCGGTTTCTCCCGAGACACGCCGCTGCCTGCTGTGCAGGGCATCCGCGGATCCCGCTGGCGGGGTCGCCCGAGCGAGGGACCTTGGTGCTTTGCCGTGTGTCGGAGCAGCCTTTAGCTGCCCTGCCTTATTTTTCCTCCTCCTCTTTCGGTGATCTCTTCCTCTGCCGCCTTGTAGGCGGCCTCGGTATCTGGAGGGAGGCTGCATCCGAGGCAGCGCTTTCCAGGGGGAGCCGGGGGGTTGGGAGGGGTGTGCCGCCCCCGCCCGGTTCCTGAGTCCCCCCGCCGGCGGATGGTGCCCCTCGGGGGCTTCCTTTCACTCCGGCAGCTGCCGGTCCTGCCAGCCGGCTCTCGGGCTCCGTCCCCGGCCCGCAGCAGGGTGCCTGTTGCTCCTGCCGCTTTTAGTCCGGGGTGCCTCGCCGCCCTCCCCTCAACCTGGGCGCGCACAGGCCGTGTGACAGGCGGGGCGGAGGGCACCGTACGGTGCCGGCTTGCCGGCGGGGAGGAGGAGGCTGCGGGCTGAGGCGATGAGGGGCCGCAGGGGAGGGAGGGGCGGCGGGCGTCGCGCGTGGCCGCCGCGGCCGTTACCCCGCAGCCCCGGCCTGGGCGGCCTCTCCGGCCGGCAGAGGCCGAGCGGCGGAGGCGAGGGCGGGGAGCCCGGCCGGAGCCCCGGCCTGGCGGCTGCTCTGTGTGAGGAGGGCGAGGGGCGGGCTCCCCTGTGGTGCCCGGGCGCTCCCCATTGTTTCCCTCCGGAGGTCGCTGAGGATGCGGATGACACGAAACCGGCACCTTCCTGTGTTCTCAGCCTCTGCTGGCCTTAAGCTGTGATGTGGGTGGCCTGGTCCTAAGGAGAGCTTTGAGTCACCGTTGTTTCAAGTTTGTAAACGGTTGTAAAGCACTAGGTGGTTGGCTTCTTCGGTTTGGGTTTTTTTTTCAGTCTGACTTGGAACAGCAGGGCTTATTCCTCCCCCACCCCACCCCCCCAAGGCTGTGTCTAGGACTGGAATTAACATAAGAAACTGAAAGAATAACATAACTTTCCCAATTTGCATATGGCAACTGCTGGAAACGTGGACTGTTAACATTGGCATTTGACATGTTTGCAATTACTGAGCTCTCTTCAGAGTGTATGACAGGGAAACTATAGTTCTTTTTTTCCCTGTGTAGACCTGTGAGTGTTTTCTTACCCCATATATTCATTAGTTCAGTGCTCATGCTTTTTCCTTTAAATCTAACCTTCCTGCTTTTGAGCTTTATATTGTTTAATCCTGGGACTGCAAGTGCTAAGTGTAAGGAAACTACTAAATGTAAGGAAATCAGCCATGCGATTGCTCCATGGTGTTCAGATATTTGTCTGAATTTTGCTTTAAGGTGTCTGTATTTTTTAAAGCTAGAGTTTTGAATTCGTTGTGTCCTCCATGTTTTTTGCTTTCATGATAATTCACCTGGTATATCTTGTACTCACAATTGTAGAAAATCCTAGCTTTAGGTGGGTGTAAATGTTAACGTTTCTTTTAATTGACCTTCTTAAAATAATTACTTTTAACTCCAAGATACCATAGATTGCATTCTTTTGGGTTCTATTTCTTATTAGCAGATTCTTATGAGAATGCCAGTTAAAAGAAACAGTGACATTTGCAATTACTGTATGTCTTTATTCTTGAAGGCTAGATTTAGTCATATATCTTTGCTACATTGTGTCATCTTAGGGCAAATCAAAGAAGCCAGACTCCTGGTGCAGAGGAAACAGGTTATGTTAAGCTATTGGTAAGTAACAGCTAGTTAGTACTGGTGAATACAGCCAATGTGTATTGCAGGACTTTTGAGAGGAGGAATATTTAATAATCAGCTAGTTGCCCGCTATCTCTTGGTGCTCACCCCCAACATCTCATGTAGCAGACTGATGGCAGCCAAGGTACTGCTCATGGTCTCCACCTTTACTCCATATTAGTGTCAAAATATTGCAATTTAAGGTTTGAGAACTTCAGCCACCTGGTAGTCTTAAACAGAAATGGTCGAAAATGCTTCTTTACAAAAATGGTGAAAATCCCAAACATTTTCTAAAGAGATGCTTTGAAGTGATTTGTGACTGCATCTAGTTGCTACAGTACATAACAGTGCCAGATAAATTAATTGGAGGTTAAGATAATATAGGTTATAACAAGAGTCTTAACTTGATTTTTGTCTATGTGGAAAATCTGAAGCCTCCTAATCTGTCAATAAGAGGGTTTGTGACTAGAAAAATATCTTGAAGTAGCTTAAAAACCGAAATAAGTTGGCTTATCAACAGTAATAAAATTCTTCCTGTGCTCCAAGAAGACTAATTTGAAGAATGATAGTGCAACCTACTTGCAGTATATCGACGTAGAATTTTTGCTTCAAGTCTGCAAAATTGTACTCTGCACTTCACATGGTGTGATCAACGCCTGCCTCAGTGAGTGCTTTTATTCCAAACCTGACTTTAATGTTTATGAAGAACTAGAAAGCAGTATGAAAATGCTTGTGCATAGATAAGGAAATTAAACATTGTGGAGATTATCTGAAAGTCACAGGTAAGATTAATATCACATTTGCAAGGTGTTTGTGCTGGCTGTCATCTGAAAATGAATATCATGTGTTGAGTAGGATGCGGTAATTGACTTTGAAGCAGAACTAGCAGTACTTTGCATTTCCTCATGTGATACTGGCTGCGGTGTCATGAACACTTCGGTCTCTAAAGGAGATGGTTCGGTCAGTGTGCTTGTTCCCCCTGCCATGTTGACATAATTATTTATACAGTCTCTTGCAGTAACAGATTAGAGACTCACTCTGGGTTAAAATTAACTTGGCAAAAATGGTTTGTTGTAATCCAGACTAATTCCCTGATCTGGCTCACCTTGTGATTGTGCTTGTGACAGCGTGAGGTGAAGGGTTGCACAAAGATCTATGTACAGAGTGGCAGTAGCAGAGAAACTGCTGGTTTTTTCACTAGTGCCAGCCTAATAATTTTATGAAAGGAAACAGAAAAAAGTATCTAATCCTGCAATTTAACGTACAACCGTCTTTGCTCAGATAACAATGTTGAGAATCTGTTACAGTACTACTAGCAGTGGGAAATTTACTTGTCAAGTCAAGATTGGTTTGAAAGATAAATCTACTCTGTGTGTGCCTAGTTTGTAGTCTCTGCTTTGTGGCTACTGAAAAATATGCAAATGACTAGTAATGGTATGATGGCTAGTGTAGCCATGAAAGTCTGTAAAACACTAGTAGGAAGTATGACCCTCTTCAGAGGGCAAGTAAAAACTTCATGTTGTTGGAGTGTTGTCTCATACGCTGGGTTCTGAGTGGATGAAACTGGAAGTCTGCTTTCTGTTACTGAAGTAATGTAAGTTGTTAACTGCTTTCAGTCCTGAAGGTTTTGCAAAGTAAGATATTTCTGATTTTTCACATTTTTGCTGTATTCAAATGTACAGTTTTTCTGTTGTATAACTTAATCCTAACAAACATCCCTATCCAGCTGAACTGCTGCTATTATCTCTTGTGCATCTCAGGACTTTCCCTGAACTGTCAGTCCCTTTACTCTTCTTTTACCTATGTATGTACTACCACAAGTATCAGGCTCAGTGTGTTCTTTGAGACTTTTTGTCAAATATGGATAGATGTACAAATTTGTAATGGCTTTAGTGTGGCCTGTTTTGTGATGAAAATGTTACTACGTAACTACTACAGTAGTAGTAAAATTTCTTCTTTGTATTTTATTTGTCCCTTGCGTAGACAACAGGCCCCTTTCTTTCCAAATGGCTCTGTGCACGTGTACCACTCCAAAGGCATATTTTGAATCTGTCCAGATGTTCACTCTTTTCCCTTTGCTTAATTCTAAAGCTAGAGTCAGAACAATCGGCTCTGCTTTCTGAGCTGAGGTTTTAGCAGGTAGGGCATGAGCTTCTGTCACTGATCTAACAGTGGTCACCGCATATCCAGATAATCTTGTCCCTTCTTTCACAAAACTACTGCTATCTGTATACAATTCCCAATCAGGATCTTGTAAAGGTGTATCCTTTAAATCAGGTCGGCTGGAATATGCTTCTTCAATCGTTTGTAAACAATCATGTTCAGGCTTTCCTTCTTCTTGCTGGGTTGAAAGAAACGTAGCTGGGTTGATGGCAGTGGTGGTTTTCAAGGTGATGTCATCTTGCTCAACTAACGTTACCTGGTACTTTAACATCCGGCTAGGAGACAACCAGTGTCCTCCTTTTTGTTCCAAAACTGTAGCAACCATATGGGGAACATAAACAGTAACTTTTTGTCCCAATGTGAACTTTTGAGCTTCTTGAATTAACAATACTGTGGCTGCTACTGCCCTTAAACATCCAGGCCATCCTTGGCTTACTGTGTCCAATTGTTTGGAGAAATAAGCAACTGCACGCTTATATTGTCTCAGTCTGTGTGTTAAGACTCCAAGAGGAAGTATTATGTTACTACATAATTGCTACATAATTTTGAATAACTTGAAATTTTAATATTACAATGACAATATACTCTAAAATGGCGGGAACTTCATACTCATGTCAAAGTGTTTTTCGTCTGTTTTACAGCTTATCAAGTGATCTTTACTAAAAAGATCATATCTTTTTTTTTTTTGTCTGTAGGACATCAACTCAGCAACTGTAAAAGTAACATCATGCAGATCCAAGAATAGTTTCTGAATAGGCTCTTCTTTGGTTCCATTTGCACTTTAAATTACTACTGAGGACTGTGTCTGGATTTCTGTAGTAACATTAGGTATCAGAGATGCAGCAGTATTTATTGAATAATATTCAGTATTGAAAATTTCTTATGCTCCTTACTAAAGGGAGACATCCTGCTGAGCTTGTCAGGTGCTTAATTTGTTTGCTGTATAAAGTTCAATATACACATTCTATCAGTTAGTTTAAAAACATTAACCATTTGAAAATACAAATGCTTTTTGAGGGTTACTTTTTTTGTCCGTTACTTAGTTGCTAAAGTTGCCTCTTTTAACAGATCCTTCAGAGGAGAAAAGCTTCTGTTTGTATTGTGGGGACAAAAACTCCAAAGTGGCTTGATTGAGATCAAGGAAAATTTCAGTGATGACTGGAATGTAAGATTTCTGCTATTAACCAGAAATCAGATGGCTGTTTTTCTGGCCATTTTGGCTGAAGAAGAGGCAGCCAACTTTCTTTCATTTTATGGTGATTCTTTCTACTGGATGATAAAAGAAATTTTTGGAAGTAGGCCAGCTCATCCACACTCATGGTTGTAAATTATATATCCTCTGGAGGAAGTTGATCATTAGGTTAGTCTTTAGGCTTTTCAAAGTTGACACAAAGTCTTCCCTTATGCCCCTTCTTATGTTCAGTAATGCAATGCTTATTTGGCCCTGGGATGTTTTAAGTATATATTTTTCAAAATTTATTGGAGAAACACTACTGAAACACTTCACCTTTGCACTGCCAAGTTATTAAAGAATTTGTAGAACCCATGTTTAGTAAATTTAGATATGTGAAATTTGTGTAACTTGATCATTGGTACACCAGAAACCCTTAATTTCTTCAGATCTAAAGCCTTTACAAAAGCTGTAAGCTGTTTTTCATTTGGGACTTTTTAAAAATGAAATTATAATTGCAGAAAGTATGGAAGCATTCATTTGATTGAAAAAATAAAAGTTATATACATAAAGACTAACAAAATGATAATGGTGTTTCTTGTGAAGTATTATGCATTACATATTACATTTTCCTGCTTATTCCTGTGAAAAGGTTTGCTCCATAGGTCCCTTCCAACTGAAATAGTCTAGTCTATTCTATTGTCCTCTGTTTTTCAATTCTTATGTTTTGTAAGTGTCATTTTACAAAAAAAAAAAAATGTTTAAGTCCTTATGTAAACTTAAAACTTTATTTCATTGGAAAATCAATATGCTGTTGAGTCTTATATTAAGCTAACCTGTGCATTAGAAAAGCTGATAAGAGTTCCTGTCTGCTGTAGGGTTTTTAGCTGCAATGTAGTAATGTTTTAATACTATATTGTGCTATTGGTTAATAGGGCTTAACTAATGACTAAAACCGTGTATTTTTACTTATCTTCTTTAGCTTATATTCTGATAAGGAAAACAGTTTTACATAGTAGCTTTTTTAAAAATCTGTAGTAGTTGCTTAGTCTAACGTGATTTGTGTTTGTGCAGTGTTAGCGTAGAAAACATAATAGAACCTGGAGAGAAGCTAATATTATGTTGAGAGACTTAAGATGTTTATTTTAATTGTGTATATATAAAAAATAATGTATCATAATTTCTATAAATGATTTGAAAAATTTAAAAAACTGGAATCCATGAGAATATTCAGGTTTTGTGGGCTGATAGAAATGCATTTCCTTTTCACAGAAATAGAGGCTGAAGCAGCCCTAGAAGTCTAGTGGTGCTAAAAGACACCTTTGTCTTTTGTAGTCATGCGTCCTTCTGCTTCTTCGTTTAGAAGGAAAGTGTGTAGTTTGGAAAGGAATTAGTGCATGTGATAGAATCACATTGTGTAATTTTTTTTTTCTTTTCCCTGTTATTTGTTTTGGATTACAAAATAATACTATGTGGAACCTTTTGCTCTTCAGCTAAAAGTTCAATTATAGGCCAAACTGGAATCGAACAGAAGTTACAAAAAACTGTTAAGCTATTTTTTTTTAGCTATGAGAGTGTGCTTGTGTGAGAGTGTGTCAAGTAGCAGCAGCTACAGTGTTTGTACTGTTAAATAGTGACATTCTGAATGTTCACCTGTGGAGGAGATAGACATGTTCTCCACATAATCAGTTTGTTACTGAATCATTTGTATTGGGGGCCTAACTATTTAGCTGTAATATTTCGGTCAGTATTGGTTAAGCCTTTTTAGTGTTCGTATGACCATTGTCTCAGGAAGTATCTTTTTAGTAAGGTAAATAATAATGACGGCAGATTATTGCCTCTTTTTCAATTCCCATTGCCTGCTCTTGGGTTTCAGCATTCTTGCAGATGCTTTTCAAGCATAGGTAAAGCCTTACATCATTTTCCTTTATTGCTACATTAATGCTTGATGTTTGGTGATCTCTTGATATTGTTGCCGCCTTTGAGGATCTTGGCTGCTCAGCCATGTTCCAAAATACCGTATTTAATGTGTTTTAAACTTTTAAAATAATTTATCCTTTCTGAATATCAGGTTGGGGATCACTGATGAGAATATTTGTGGGAACATGATTGTAGGTGTTGGTATCTATACAGTGGCAAAGTTCTTAACAGTGGCAACACGCCTGGCTCAAGTATTAGCATTATACTTTTAGTAATTAAATCCATATGAGCTCATTGCATGAATTTTGTGGGGTTTTTTTCCTGTGGATAATGAAGTCTCTTCCACTGTAAACCAGCAAACATTGCCTGAATATTCTGCTGAATTCACAAGAATTTGGAATTCTAATATGCAAACATAAGTAAATACAAATCCTAAGTGAGACAGGAGAGGAATCAGCATATTAGATTTGCAACGATTGTGGTTTAGTCTACTTAATATTTTAACCAGTGACTGATATTTTTTCTAATTTATTTCAAAATGGCTACAGCTGGCAATTCAAGAAATAATCAAGGAGTTATTTTTGCTTAACTGAAATTGGACTTAGCTTCCATTTTTTTTTGAAGACTTATGAGTTCTGTTGGCAATTTTCATATAAAGTCTGATTTCCTGTTCTCAGTAATCTTCAGACTTTCTAATCTGTGTCCCTCGGATTCTTACACCTACTGATTTGAAACCATCTGTGTGTATGTTGGTGTTTTTTTTTTTTCCTGTTATGTTGTTGGTTTGTGGTGGGGTTTTTGGGTGCCTTTTTTTTTGTTTTTAAACTGAGAGGAAATGCCAGTTAAAGTTTCAGTTTCAATTATGCTATCTGCTCTGGCATGCTGATGGTCTGTTAGGTGGCAAATATAAGCAGTTAAAGTTAGGCTGGAGCTGGAGCAATTTGTTACGTAAAAACTTGATGTTGAGTTTGTGTTTCTGCTATGTTAACCATCAGTTGTGGGGGTTTGGTTTTGTTTTTCCTCCCATCTTATGATCTTCCTCCTGGCCAAAATATTTTGAAGATGTTTCTTTAGTAAATTCTTCTCCTGACGTATGACTACGTATATTTCACCAAACCCATAATTTAAAGACTATTTGTGTCTTCCTATAAAGCACATATGACATACCAGTAATACAGTCTTTGGTAGTGAAGTACTTTGTGCAAACTGTTTTCCACATCCTTAGTTTACTTTGGAAACTTGATCCCTTGCAGCATCTCTTAAATACATCGTTGCATTTGTGTGTTTTTCTTTCTTACCTTGCTTGCCATAAACACTGCTTCACACTGAGGTGCTGATTGGAATAGTAGTTTTATAATTAACTAAAGTTTTTTATATTGTAAATATACTTTTTCACGGCTAATCTTTCCCAGTGGTCTTTCACAGCCAATTCCTACCATTGTGCCCCTCCAAAGGATTAATGCTAGAAATTGGCACAGGAGAATGGGCTCCTTGTGCCATAAGTGGCTACATTAAGGTATATGGTTTCTGTACATTTAGATTTAATGTTTCATATGTTATGAAGCATATTAATATGCTTAATAGCTTTTTTCTTAGTAGCAAGTATTTCGTAGTAAATAGCATGTTACAGCTCACTGCCTCCCTTCAGACTGATAAATATGTTGATGGACTTAATTAGTTTTTATTGTTATAACTGAATGATACTTCTTTCTTTGCATCTAGTATATCTATGACTACTTTGGCCTGAGAATACTGTGAGGATTTTTCTTTTGTTATTAATTTAATAAATCTAAATCTATACCAGTTGTACACCTCAGAAAAGAAACAAAAATTCAGCTTCCTTGTCCCCACATAAAACTGGAGCCCTGTGGTTACATTAGTGCCATTCCTTATTTTCATTTTCTTCCCTTAACTTTCCTTGATTTGTGTTCCCAAGCATAACTGTCTAAGGTAATGGATTTTGAACTGAGGTTTTTGAACTCTTGGAAAATACTTCATAGATTCTATGAAAAGGGTGTTGTGGTTTAACCCCAATAGGCAGCTAAGCACCACACAGCTGCTCAGTCACTCACCCTGCCCTGTCCTGTCCTGTGTCTGTCCATGCCCCCTTCCCCCCACCCCGTGGGATGTGGGAGACAGTTGGAGGGATAAAAGTGTGAAAACTCATGGGTTGAGATAAAGACAGTTTAATAGGTAAAGCAAAAGCTGTGTGCACAAGCAAAAAAAAAAAAAAAGAATTCATTCAGTGCTTCCCATTGGCAGGCCGATGTTTAGCCATCTCCAGGAAAGTAGGGCTCCATCACGTGTAATGGTTACTTGGGAAGACAAGCCCCATAACTGTGAATGTTCCCCCCTTCCTCCTTCTTCCCCCTGCCTTTTAATTGTTGGGCGTGACATCATAATGGTATGGAATATCCCTTTAGTCAGTTGGGGTCAGCTGTCCCGGCTGTGTCCCCTCCCAGCTTCTTGTGCACCCCCAGGCTATGCGCTGGTGGGGCAGTGTGAGAAACAAAAAAAGCCTTGACTCTGTGTAAGCACTGCTCAGCAACAGCTAAAGCATAGGTGTGTTGTCAACACTTTTCAGCACAAATCCAAAACACACAAGCACCATACAAGCTACTCTGAAGAAAATTAACTTTATCCTAGCTAAAGCCAATACAAAGAGAAAGTAAGATAAGGTCAGAAAGTATAAGCCTGTTGTTCATAGTTTAAATTCATTGGAATGATCCAAACCGCTACTGAAAAATTTTATAAGTTTGCAAATGAAAATAATTGGAAGCCTCTTCTCTAACTTGTGCTGCAGTGCCATAGTATTTAGATTATTTTGGTCATGATCTCTGTCAGTCTGGAAAGATGTCTAGCTAAGAGTTTTAACCTTAACAGGGTCAAACCCTGAACTCATTTTTTCTCCACTGTTCTCCTTGTTGCAGTTGATAACATCACTCATCTTTTTTATTGCTGAGCCTTTAAGCCAATGACTGTCTTTATACAGATCTACAGTCAGTCATTTACATTACATTGACATGAGCTTGTTCTTCAATGAATACCTTATTCTCCTGTTTTTATTATATCAGTCTCTTCTTTCTTATTTTGATTGTTTCACCATGAGTTACGTGTATTGTTACTTATGACTCACCTCTTACCTGGTTTTTGCCTTTCCTTTCTCTCCTACTAGCCAATGCATTGTTCTTTCTAACAGATGTGCTCATACATCTTCATTACACTTGTATGTTTTCAGAGTAGTCACATCTCTATTCCGTTTCTCTTCAAACCAATCAATTCTCTATCCCATTTTATTTCTAGAATATACTGTTATACAGGGCAGACCATTGACAGCTGTAAACTGGTGAGTTTTCAGTTGTTTGCACTAGGTGGTTGCGTCTTCTGCTATTCGGTGAAGACAATGTAGAATTTACTTGGTTTACTTGCGATAGTAATCACTTTAAGGATGTTATACTGTCATTAACCATTGGTACTGTGCTTTTTTCTTAATAAGTACAGTTCTTCCTAAACTTCATGGAGCATCTTCCCTAAATTAAAATTCTGCTAGTATGATTCTGTGTAAGATAGCTTTATATGCACTTTGGTGTTGGTGGTTGCGTTTAGATAGGAAAGTGGCCAAAGGTGCGGATATTGTCATCTTTGCTGTGGTTGAATGACTTTATTTATAAAAAAAAAAAAAAGTCTTAAAACTGTTTAAGGGTAAGAGATATAGAAGTATTTTCCTCTACACTGAAAAACTTGAGGTAGAATATTTTCCTTGCATGTGTTCTTACAGATCTAATTTCATAGATAACATTGCAGTGAAGAAAGAAAAATCAGATAATTACAGAAAAGAAACTACAACTGTCAGTGGTTGTACTGAGAGACCATTCTCTTTGTGTGGAGAACACTTTGTAGGGGTGCTTTCTTGTGTGTTTTCTTTGCTTATATGAGATAGATTTATGCTGTTTCAGAAGCCTTTTCAGTCATAAAAGGGATCCAGATACTGTTTTGTACTTTTGCACTTTTGTAATGGTTAAATGAAAATCAGATCCATTTTACTTGTGTAGTTGGGTTTTAATTTCATTTATAGAACCTGCAGTATTTATATTTCAGACTGGATTGGAGAGGCCTTAGAAAGGATATTCTAGCATCTGGAATAAGCCCTTTCTTTCTTAAGCCTCCAAAATTTTGGTTTTCAAAAAAAAAAAAAAAAGCTAGTTGTTTAAAAAATTAGTGCGATAGTAAAATAGTTCTGAGTTATGAAACTAAAGTCATGATTAAAAAGATGTGCGATTTCACAAACAGTAGCACACTGAAGTCCCAACTGAACAATCAAGTAGTAAGATGGCCTTTTTCTTCTGGATCAGAGTGTGCAGGGAGGAGTTCCAGACTATAGTAACTTGGCTATTGGTCTTACCCATCTTCTAGATGTTTGATGTCTTAACTATACATAGCTCTGTATTCCTCCCCAGGCAGTGTTCTCTCAAATCCATCAGTCTCCTTTTGTTTTGAGTTTTCTTAAGCTTTTCTTTTCAGATGCCTTAGAAGCCCAATATAGCCTGTCCTACTAGTCTGCCTCTGTTTTCCTCTAAGCCTGTCTTAATTGGATTGCAGTTGATGTTCCTTACCCTGATTTACAGACTTAGGTGACAGGATTTTGATGATTTTTCCATTTGTAGTTACACTGCTTAAGCCCTGACTTTCCTTTTGTATTGGCATGGATGAAAATTCATGTCAGAATGCTTGATTAATAGTTCAAAGAAGATAGCGCATAAGCTGGTAATGATTTGGAGGGCATACACATGGCTGTTAGAATGACAGTTGAGCTATTGGCCACTTTACTGAAAATTGGAGTTCCTCAAGCATTAGATCTTAGGCTTACTAAATGAAGATGATATCAATAATTTTAAATATTTGAGGTCATCTGAGGATAATATTGTCATTTTTGACAATCAAAGAATACCAAGCTTTTATTATTTGGGGAAAAAATTGATTGTTCTCTCTAGTGTTGTTTTGAGATCTGCCTATCAAGCTGAGCAGTTTTCCTCTTCAGTGATTCTCGCTGCTGAGTTCCTTAAAAAATCTGTAGCCCTTGAAAAGTAATAGTACTCCCAGTAGTTTTTGGTAACAGCAGCTAATCTACAGATACCTTCAGGGCAGGGGGAGCAGTGGACGTTCTTTACCTCAACTTGAGTAAGGCTTTTGACAGTCTCCCATAGCATTCCCCGGCTGACAAAGTATGGGTTAGATCTAAGTGGACAGTGAAGTAGATTGAGAACTGGCTGAATGACTGGGCCCGGAGGTTTGTGATCAGTGACGCAAAGTCCAGCTGGAGGCAAGTCATCAGTAGTGTACCCTAGGAGCTTATACTGGGGCCAGTACTGTTTAGCATCTTCCCTAATGACCTGGATGCTGGGACAGAGTGCAGCCCCAGCAAGTTCACAGATGGTACAAAACTGGGAGGAGTTGCTCATCCATCACGTGGTTGTGTTTCCATTCAGAGGGATCTGGACAGGCTGGAGAATTGGGCTGAGAGGAATCTCATGAAGTGCAACAAGGGGAGATGCAGAATCCTGCATCAGGGGAGGAATAACCCCAGGGGCACCAACCAGCTGGAAGACAGCTCTGCAGAGAAGTAGCTTGGCGTACTGGTGGACAACAATCTGACCACGCACCAGTAATGCACCGCCATGGCAAAGAAGGTAGGCAGCCTCCTGGGCTGGGTTAGGAAGAGTGTTGCCAGCAGGTTGAAGGAGGTGCTCTCTGCTCAGCACTGGTGAGGCTGCATCTGGAGTGTCCAGTTCTGGACTTCCCAGTACAGGAGAGACAGACATACTGGAGAGAGTCCAGTGCGGAAGCACAAAGGTGATTAAGGGTCTGGAGCATTTCTTCTATAAGGAAAAGGCTGAGAGAGCTGGGACTGTTCAGTCTGGAGAAGAGAAGGCTCAGGGGGGTCTTATCAATGTAGGGAGAGAATGAAGAAGAGGGAGCCAGACTATTCTCAGTAGTGTCCACTGACAGGACAAGGGGTAATGGGCACAAATTAAAAATCATGAGAATCAAGAAAGCAATTCTTCACTGTGGGAGAGGTCAAGCACTGGCACATGTTGTCCGGAGAGATTTAATATCTCCTTGGAGATACTAAGAATCCAGCTGCACGTGGTACTGGGCAACCTACTCTATCTGACCCGGCTTGAGCAGGAGGTTTTGTAGAATCAGTCACAGAATCACAGAATGGTTGAGATTGGAAGGGACTTCTGGACTTTATCTGGTCCACTGCCACTGCTCAAGCAGGGCCACCTGGAGCCAGTTGCCCAGGATCATGTCCAGATGGTTTTGAATATCGCCAAGGATGGAGACTCCACAATCTTGCTGTGCAGCCTGTGCCAGTGCTCAGTTACCCTCACAGTAAAAAAAGTGTTACCTCAAGAGATGCCTTCTAACCTGAATGATTCTGTGATTCTATAATTCTTAGGAAAATAGACCACAAGGAGAAAGGATCTATATGAGGTTTATCTGTCTGTCTTCTGACAGGAAGTGTCACAGGGAACAAACACACAGAGTGCTGAACAATCAGTTCTTGCAGCAGAGCTGTGTTGCAAGATGTGGTCTTCGTGTTACTGGAAACATAGAATCATAGAATCATTTAGGTTAGAAAAGACCTTTAAGATCATAGAGTCCAACCATAAACCTACCACTGCCAAGTCTACCACTAAACCATGTCCCTAAGTGCCATGTCTACATGTCTTTTAAATACCTCCAGGGATGGTGACTCAACCACTTCCCTGGGCAGCCTGTTCCAATGCTTGACAACCATTTCGGTGAAGAAATTTTTCCTAATATCCAATCTAAACCTCCCCTGGCGCAACTTCGAGGCTGTTTCCTCTTGTCCTATCACTTGTTACTTGGGAGAAGAGACTAACACCCACCTCGCTACAACCTCCTTTCAGGTAGTTGTAGAGAGCGATAAGGTCTCCCCTGAGCCTCCTTTTCTCCAGGCTGAACAACCCCAGTTCCCTCAGCCGCTCCTCATAAGATTTGTTCTCTAGACCCTTCACCAGCTTTGTTGCTCTTCTTTGGACACACTGCAGCACCTCAATGTCTTTCTTGTAGTGCGGGGCCCAAAACTGAACACAGTATTCAAGGTGCAACCTCACCAGTGCCCAGTACAGGGGGACAATCACTTCCCTAGTCCTGCTGGCCATGCTATTTCTGATACAAGCCAGGATGCTATTGGCCTTCTTGGCCACCTGGGCACACTGCTGGCTCATATTCAGCCAGCTGTTGACCAACACCCCCAGGTCCTTTTCCACCGGGCAGCTTTTCAGCCACTCTTCCCCAAGCCTGTCGTGTTGCATGGGGTTGTTGTAACCCAGGTGCAGGACCTGGCACTTAGCCTTGTTGAACCTCATACAGTTGGCCTCAGCCCATCGATCCAGCCTGTCCAGATCCCTGTGTAGAGCCTTCCTACCCTCAAGCAGATCAACACTCCTGCCCATCTTGGTGTTGTCTGCAAACCTACTGAGGGTGCACTCCATCCCCTGGTCCACATCATTGATAAAGATATTAAACAGAACTGGCCCCAGCACTGAGCCCTGGGGAATACTGCTTGTGACCGGCTGCCAACTGGTTTTAACTCCATTCACCACCACGCTTCAGGCCCAGACATCCAGCCAGTCTTTTACCCAGCGAAAAGAACACCCGTCCAAGCCATGAGCAGCCAGTTTCTCTGGGAGAATGCTGTGGGAAACAGTGTCAATAGCTTTACTAAAGTCTAGGTAGACAACATCCACAGCCTTTCCCTCATCCACTAAGCGTGACACCCTGTCATAGAAGGAGATCAGGTTAGTCAAGCAGGACCTGCCTTTCATAAACCCATGCTGACTGGGCCTGATCACCTGGTTGTCCTGTACATGCCGTGTGACAGCACTCAAAAGGATCTGCTTCATAACCTTCCCGGCACGGAGGTCAGACTGACAGGCCTGTAGTTCCCCAGATCCTCCTTCTGGCCCTTCTTGTAGACGGGCATCACATTTGCTAACCTCCAGTCAACTGGGACCTCCCCGGTTAGCCAGGACTGCTGATAAATGGTTGGAAGTGGCTTGGTGAGCACTTCCACCAGCTCCCTCTACCCTTGTGTAGATCCCATCCGGCCCCATACACTTGTGTGTGTCTAAGTGGTGTAACAGGTCATTAACTGTTTCCCCTTGGATTATGGAGGCTTCATTCGGCTCCCTGTCTTCCAGCTCAGGGGGCTGAGTACCCAGAGTACCCTTGTTAAAGACTGAGGCAAAGGCGGCACTAAGTACCTCAGCCTTTTCCTCAGCCTTTGTCACTATGTTTCCTCCCGCATCCAATAAGGGATGCAGATTCTCCTTAGCCCTCCTTTTGTTGTTAATGTATTTATAGAAACATGTATTGGACCTCCATGCTATAGCTCAATAGAAGTAAAGGGAATACGAGGGAAACTGAAAAGGTAGCAACAGTTGCAGTTTTAAATAAGTTAAAGCTACATATTTGTCCTAACATTCTGATAGAAAGAGCTGCATGGTAACAAGATCCAAATGTAAGTCATTTATTACTTAGAGTATTTTTAAGCTGTTTTAAGGTCTTTTGTGTATTAGAGTCTTGCTAGGGTATTGGGCAGGTGTCTAGTGGCAATTAGTTTGGGTATATTACTCCAAAAATCCAAACTTTCCTCTTCTGCAACCTGTCTTCCACTTTTTTTTTGTTTTGCTAGCAAATATCATATTCAAACTTCTAATGTGTCACAACAGGCAAAAATATGGTCTGCAAGCCAACTGCCATGCAACTGAGCTACTTTGGCTGTGATTTTGGCAGAAGCAGTAACTGTTATTTTACCTACCCTGCCTGCAACTGTGCAAAGAGGAAGGGAAGGTCAAGCAACCGCTTCATGGAGGTATTTTTCATGAACTACTTCACAGAGCAAGTGTTCCCTTGTCAGAGATATTCTCAAACCCAGGGATACTTACCAGTGTTAGCAAAAGGCATTTTTTCTGAAGAGTTCTGTAGATTTTGTTGCCAAGTTACAGTGAAAGGATTTAGATGAATGTATTTATTTCTTCAGAAATGTAAATTTTTTCCATTTTTTTCTATTTCTGTTTGTGATTTGTAAGGTAAAATTTTGGGTCAGTTTGTGATGAACGTATATGGCATAATATATACTCTGTGTGTGCATGGATATTTCATAAAGCTTGCTAATACTTAGTTTTTTATTACACTGAGAGAGTTTATGTGTATTTCTATGATACATATTTGTGTGCCAGGTTTCAGTTCATATATGTGTATTTTGTTCCCTGTCAACTATATTGTGGCAAGTCCTTTTGGAAACTTGATAGGTATTATTGTAGGTGATATGAAAGATGAAGCGTTAAAAAGCTTTTGGAACTATTGTTTGTAAGCAGACCTTTTGTTTATCAAGACAAGAACAGATTGGGTTTTTTGCATGGTATTTATTTTCCTTAATTCTTGCAGTCTACTGACACTGTCCCCATGGTTGAAAGCATATAAGATATTTCAGTAGAAGGAATGATTAGCTGTGGCTACTTAGTCATCGAAGGGAGGTATCTGCAAAAGCAAAAAGTAAAGCAGGGAAAGCCTTAGGAAAGTTCAGTTGTAGGGTACTTTAGGGCAATCTCTAAACATTTTGAAACATTTGGTGGGTCCAGTTGACTCGAACCACTTTCACACTAATTGGTAGATTTGTGTTGGAGGGAGTTAGATGGAGTAACCCACAAGCGAGCTAAGGACAGAATGAGGAGTTAAGTAGTATAGATTGGACCTAGTACTTGAGCCATTTTCTGAGCATCTCTCATTTTACAGTTATAGATGTAATCTTAAAGCACCTACCCTTAAGTGACACATTCTGTATGCCAACTTTGTAGAAGGTATATATCGTTTTGATTACACGAGTTGTTTATTTTGGGTTGCTTTATGGGGCGTGTTGTAAGGCAGTTTCTCATTGGAGATACTTAGGATTCTTGGCAGCTGAAACAACAGTAGTGCAGAGATCACATTGAGTTTGGAGAAATCAAAGGGGATTTTCATTGGAAGGACATTTAATGCATACCTAAATATGGGAGGTTTCGTACGTGGAGGCTCTTAAGAGAAGTAGTTGCTTTTAAGAAAAAGTATTCCTCCAGTTCATAGAAGTAAGGCTGCTGAAGATTCTAGCTTCTGTAAAGGTGGAGGGGTGCCAAAATAGGGAGCATGCAAGACAAGCAGCCACTTTGATATGTTTTACAACAATATTCAGTGCTTGCATTTTGTCACTGGTACCTCTTCATCTCCTTGCAAACATCCAGACTCCACATACTTGTCTTGCTATTTAGTTCTCTGGTCATAAAACCTCTTCTCCATCTATTGATTAGGCCATTAAAGCTCTGTCCACTTCCTTTGTTTTGTTTCTTATCATTGTCAACTCCCTTATGTGAGCCATTGCTTGTTTGTCCCGAACTTCTGTTGAACTTTCTCTTTCCTTTTTTTTTCCTTTGGCTTTGTTTGCCAGATGCTTTTCAGTTGTTAACAGCAAGTCTGGATGCCCTGTAAACTAAGATTAAAAAGCAACTTATTTCTTGCAATAAGGGAGGAAATATGGTCCCACAATTTTGAGATCTCTTCGGATCTTGTGATCAGCCTTGATAACTCTTTGTTCTTTAGCATTCCCTTTCCTATATTTTGAAGCCCTTATAGTTGAACTTCTGTAGCAACAAGACAGTGAATAGTAAGTTTCTTGCTGACAAGTGCACTGGTATTTATCAGCTGTGGTTCTCCATTATTGTATTTGATATTAAGATGCTTTGAAGCTAGATTAGAAATTAATGGCTGTTTTGGAGCACTTTGGAGGATGGAGTAAATGGCATGGGAGATGGGGAAGCCCAGCAGAGGCTGTGATTGCTTTCATGTCTCTCCATAATGGCTCTGCCCTTCATCTGTGTGATCACATGTCAGAGAGATTATCTGCTTACAGAAGATAAGGAAAAAAAACCTCAAAATGCACATTGTTGTAGTTCATCAGAAGAGTGTGATGAGTACCTGGTACCAAGAGTACCTTCTGGTTTTCTGTGTGGCTGAAAATTCTAATGCAGATCTGATAGAAAAAATATCTCTGCCTTGTAGTAAGTTAAAACAATTGCAATCAGCAATGAAGGCAAGAATAGAGAAAGAACAGGCTAGAAAGTAGTTAGGTATTTTCACAAGTATGATTGAAATTCCCCCTTAGAGTAGTTGGAAAAACTGGCTGAGGCAATTTCAGACCTAATTATTACCTTGGAGAATTTATAGAAGATATATAAGATTCTAGAAGACTAGAATAAAGTCTTATAAAGACTAGTATAAAGCAAATTGGTAAATAGTGCCTGACTAAAAATGGATAAAGAAAGACTCAAAGTACTCTAGTACAGTTTCTGTTGACTACATTTCTAAAAGTACTGGAAAAATTACATACTATATAAATGAAGGTGATAAATTAGACACAAAAAGGATTTATGATGAGCCCTGTCTGGGAAATTTAATACTTAGCCACTATTAACAGTTGTGTAAAACTAATTTTTCAAAAATTATGGAAAATAATTAGCATTTCATGAAAAGAAATCTTAATTTTAAGTGCTAAGCTTGTTCTAAAATCGGATGATGATTGAGTTTAGACCCACTGGCACATAGCCTGTATTTTAACTCAACTTGGTCTGAACTGAAGCAAACCTTAGAATATCTTGTTATAGCAGATCAGCTAGGAGTATACCAGAGCTCTGTTTCTAGCCTTGGGCCTAAACCAAGAAGCATGGGCTGATCTTCAAGCAGATGCAAGTGAGAAAAGCTGATGTTGCCCCTTTCGTCTCATTGGCTGGACTGTAGCCTTCCTCAAGTGGAATTTTTGGGTGTGTTGCCTTCCACCTGTCAATTTGGCTACCCCTGTTCTAGATGGAACTACTGTAAGGTGGATTTAAAACTACACAGAAGCCCACCCTGGAGAGGAGCTGCAGAATGGCTAGCTGTCAAGGGGAAAGCATGTGAGAAGAGGTAGTAGCTCTTGTCCTGCATCTGGATCTGTCCTAGGTCCTGAACTGTTCAGTCTCATCACTGGCAATTTCAGTGTTGGAATTGAGATTGTAGAGGAAAAAGTTCATAGGGGATGCAAAACTGGGAAGGATTACAGATATACGGAAGATAATAACCTCAGCAAATGCTTAGCTTCAAAAAAAAAAAAAAAAAACCCAAAACAAAACCAAACCAAAACACAACCAGTAAGCACAAATGTAAAACCAACAGTGAATAAAAGGTAAGGTAGAAGTTCGTCATGACAGGTTCTACACATTGTATAGAATTATAAAGTAAATGTGATTCAGCAGTGTCGTGCTGTTGGAGTGTTTCAGATTTTTTCCAAAATGCATGACAGAGATTCTTTTCTGTAGGACACTTGAAGTAATTCTTGACCTTTTCTTTGCACTTCAGGATTGTGGGGCTTATTTTGTCTCTTTTTATCTTTTTTTTTTAATTTCTTTTTTGTTTTCTCAACGAGAAGGACTAGTTACGAGTATGAGAGAATAGTGAAATTAGATGTCAGTGATATAAATGACTTGTGGTTTAGGCTGAAGGAACTGAGACTGCTTAATTGACAGAAGACTTATTTCTTCTCAGACTTGAAATAAATTCAAGCTAGCCATGGAAAAAGAGGAAAATAAACTGATTTTTCTACAATAAAGACATAAAAAAAATAGCATTTAATTGCCATAAGGGTGATTTAGAAAAGACGTCACGAAGAGCTTTCTAGTAGGATTACTTAGGACATGGTTGAAGTGTGGTCATTGGCAGTGTTCAGTATCTTCACAGGGAAAACACCTGTCAGGAATGAAGTGGAATTTGTCTAGTCCTGTGCTGGACCAGGGAATGGAAAGACTGACATTTCAGGGTCCTTTCCAGACACTGTTTTTAATGATTCTAGAGTACCTTCCACTTGTCAAATTATATTTTAGATTGCCTGGGGACATGCACAAGTTTTCTGTACCACTGAAGTTTGGAAAAGTCTTGTTAAAGATCATGTACATAGTGTCCATGTTGATCCATCTGCACAGAGAAACTCTTGATTGTTGCATGTAAGCATGTTCTTTTTCATGCACTTCTTAGTATACCCTTGGGCATCAGTTCTATCCAAGAAAGTGTGAATTGATTCAGGTGACTGGCTTGTCTTAATGCAGGCATATATTTTAAGTGTGGTAGAGTGGTTTTCATCCCTTGTTCTCTTGTTAGTTTTGCGTAGTGTTGTAGGTTTGATTATGCTGACTAATTCCCATAGAAGTCTGCTCTTATGCCTGAATTTGCTGTATGTTTGCTGATCCAGATGGTGAACAGATGAAAAGCTCAGTATGTCTCTACTTGGAAGCGTAATCAGAAACATGGCATGACACCAGGAAAAATGCTAAAGTCAGAATGAGCAAAAAATGTACTCTTTCCACAATGTACAAGCACATATATTGTGCAGTCAAATTTTACTTTAGTATGTAAAGAAACAGTGAGGATCACAGAATAGTTGAGATTAGAAGGGACCTCTGGAGACTGTCTAGTCCAACCTTCCTGCTCAAAGTAGGATCAACTAGAGCAGGTTGCTCTGGACATTGTCCAGTTGGATTTTGAATATCTTCAAGGATGGAGAATCTATAGCCTCTCAGGGCAACCTGTTCCAGTGTTTGAGCACTCTCACAGTTCTTATGTTTAAATGGAACTTCCTGTATTTCACTTTTGTCCACATTGTCTCTCGGCCTGTCACTGGATATTGCTCAGAAGAATCTGGCTCCGTCATCTTTACTCTCTCCCATCAGGTATATATCCACGTTGAGAAAATTCCACCCCCCCCCCCCCCCCCCCCCCCCCCCCCCCCCCCCAAGTTTTCTCTTTTCCCACCTGAACAATCTCTGGTTGCTTGATTTCTCCTCATATGACAGGTGCTCTGGTCCCGTAAGCATCTTAGTGGCCCTTCTCAGGACTCGCTCCAGTGAGTGAGTTTCTCTTGTACTGGGGAGCCCAAAACTGGTGACAGTACTCCAGATGTGATGTTGCCAGTGAGTAGAGCGTAAGAGCCAACTCCCTCAACCTGCTGGCAACACTTTTCCTAACCCAGCCCTGGAGGCTGTGTGCCTTCCTGGCTTCAGGACCTATAGGTCCTTTTCTGTAAAGCTACTTTCCAGTCAGTTGGCTGACGGTATGTATAGGTGCTTGGGGGTTGTTCCGCCCTGGAGGCTGTGTGCCTTCCTGGCTTCAGGACCTATAGGTCCTTTTCTGTAAAGCTACTTTCCAGTCAGTTGGCTGACAGTATGTATAGGTGCTTGGGGGTTGTTCCTCCCTGGATGCAGGATTTTGCATTTCCCTTTGTTAAACTTGATGAGATTACTGGTGGCTCATTTCTTCCGTCTGTTGAGGTCCCTTTGAATGGCAGCACAACCCTCTGGTTTATCAACCACTCCTACAAGTTTTGTGCTATCTGCAAACTGGCTTGAAGGTGCACTCTGTCCTATCATTCACAACCCTTTGACCCTAGCAATTTGGCCTGTTTTCAGTCCACGTTTATCTAGCTTGTACTTCATCAGTTTGTGTGTGTGGATGTTGTGACTGACAGTGTCAAAAGCCGTACTAAACTTGAAATAAACAAAATCTACTGCTCTCCAGTCACACACTAAGCCAGCCTTCTCATTGTAGAAGGCCACCAGGTTGGTCAAGCATGATTTCCTCTTCATAAATCCAAGCTGACTATTGGCTATCACCATCTTGTCCTTTGTATGTTTGGATCCCCCGATCTTCCCTCTTACCCTTCTTGAAGATAGGAGTGACATTTGTTTTCTTCCAGTTCTCAGGAACCTATGCTAATCGCTGTGACCTCTCAAAGACTGAGAGTGGCCTTGCAGTATCATCGGCCACCTCCCTCGGCACTTGCGGGTGCATTCTGTCAGGTCCCATTGACTTATTTAAATGTTCCGTGACCTGAACTTCCTTCACTGAGGGTAAGACATCATTACTCAGACTTTCCCTCTGGTCTCAGGGACATGGCATTGCTGAAGGCTAGTTTTACGAGTAAACATGTAGGTGACCAGTGTCCCTTGTGACCAGGCTCTTACTCATTCAGCATTGGGCTTAAATTTTTCCCTAGTCTTCATTTTGCTACTGATACACCTGTAGAAGCCAACCTTGTCCTTCATGTCCTTGCCAGATTGAACTCCAGGTGGGCTTTGGCTTTTATAACCCCATCCCTGAACACTCAGACAGTGTCTCTATATTTCTCCTCGGTGATGTGACCCTACTTCCACCTCTTGTATGCTTCCTTTTTATGCTTGGGCTTTGTCAGGAGCTCCTTGTTCATCCATGCAGGCCTCCTGTCTCTCTTGTTTCACTTTCTGCGTGTGTGAACAGACCATTTTTGAGCTTGGAAGTGATCCTTGAAAATCAGCCAGCTCTTCTGCACCCCTTTGTCTCCAGGGGACTGTATCCCATGAGACTCTTCAAAGTAGGTTGCTGAACAGGCCAAAGTTTGTTCTTCTGAAGTCTAGAGTTGTGATCCTGCTTTTGCCTTGCTCCCTTTCAGTTTCCTGAACTTCACCTGCATTGTCACTACATCCATGACTGCCCCAGCCTTCATGCACCCGACCGGTTCTTCCTTGTTTAAGTGTCAAGTCCAGCAAAGTGCCTTCCTTCATTGACTCCTTGATCACCTGTGTCGTGAAATTATCATCCATGCGCTCCAGAAACCTCCTGCATTGCTTGTGCCCTGCTGTGTTCCTTTCCAGCAGATATTGGGATAGTTAACATCCCCCCATAAGGACCACGGCCTGTGAATGTGAATTTTCTTGCAGGCCTCGTCTACTTCTTCCTGATCAGACTGTGTGTAACAGACACCCAAACCAATATTGGTCATATTGGTCTGCTCTCTAATCCTAACCTTTAAGCTCTCAATTGGCTCACCATCAACTGTTTCATCTTCTATCTGAATCACAGAAAGGACAAGGACAATCCAGTTGGTGTTCTGCAACAACTATGATAAAAGTTCTAGTGAAGCTTGGATGTGGGAAGGTAAAGGAAAACCATCAAACTGAATGGTGGAAAGTGAAAATTACTGTTTGCTACTTTCTTTGAAGTATAATTTCTATCTTCCAGAGACTAAAAGAAGAGAGTAATGAAGTCATTGCATTTTCTGGGCGGTCATTCTATGTTGATACGGCTTTATTTACTCAAAATAGTCTTTTCTTCCCCATCTCCCTTTTGTAAATAAGTCTGTAGTACTTCAGTTCTACAGCGGTGACTTAGGAGTAGTGGTGCCTCTGTGTGCTATTGGGTGATGGTAAAGAAAAGTCTTTGAAAAATTGTGGGAATCAGATGATGTAATACGCTTATTCAAAAAGAAAATCACAAAGGCATATAGACTTTTGCAAGTCAGATACTCCTCCGACAGTTTGTTGGGCAGGACTTAAGGTAGATAAGATAGGGCACTGTGGCTGATGTCTAACTGCTTTGGACCAATTAGTCTTCCTGTAGTCCCACTGCCTTCATGGCAAACATGATATTCCATCGTGTAGTGACAACCTCTGGATAATGTGTTTTGTAATTTGTAGGTCCTTTATGGCAGTAATATACCTGTACAAAGAAAGCTGCCAAACGGCACTAGTTATTATGTGATTTCTGCATCTAAAAATGAGTATTGCTGATATTGCACTGTTGTTATTCAGTATGGGGCAGCTGAGGGAAACAGTGGAGGAAACATCAGTTCATTACTTTTCAACCAGTGTCCACGTGTCGGTACTTGCATTTCACTGCCCTATAGTAAAGTGTGTTGGTAGATTTAGAGCTTTTTAAGGAACTCAATGCTGTGATGAAAGACCCTGAGACATGATGGTGACTACATGAGTGATAATAGCTTGCAGTTACGGGCTACTTGACAATTTCAGCTTGGGATTTCACTTTGGGCTGTTCAGAAGCAAATGCTTGCTGCTTCTTGTCCAACGAAATTGACCACCAGCAGTAATTCACCAAGTGGAGGGAACAAAAGAATTATTTGATATCACAGATCTGACAGTGTTTCATTTCAGTATTACTGAGTGGTTGCTGCCTCTTAAGAGCATTTCCGCTAGCCCTTGAATGCTTAAGCTAACTGCAGAGTAAGCACCTATGGAAGCAAAATAATACAGTATATTTGTCATTTGTCTGAGCACAGCATGACTTTGATAGACCTCTCCTGTCAACAGTGTACTTCTTCCTGAAGATGCTTAGCCATCGAACCAGAGCAAGCGAGTTTAGACAAATACAATGAGTGAAAGTCAGTTGGAAGTTTTAAAAATTTTAGCATGTGTTAGCACGCGCCTTACTAAATTCAGTCATTTTTCAAAAGTGTACTCAAAGATTTAATTAACAGTAGAATGACTGGGTCTAATGCTGTACTAGCTACCGTGACCTTTGGTAACACATTGCAGATAGAAGCAGAGGTTTTAGGTCAGACAGCAGTTGAATAACACATTTGTTGTTCCTGTTCTGCCTGAGCAGCAGACACAGAATAATATTTGTTCCACTCATCAGTGACATAAGGTTAACATAACATTAACTCATATTGAGTAATTCAGTAACAACATTGAATGGGGGGACACTCAACACATAAAGCTTCCTTCTCAAATTTAAGCTTATGAATTGCAATTCAGGACTATTGTGACTTTGAGGGAAGATGCTCTGTTTGCATTTTCTCAGCTCTTTTGAACAGAGTAAGAGCAATGGTGTTGAGACAACTGAAGAGCGTCCCCCTAATAATGCAGCAAATATTGCAAGTACTAGCTAATTCTACTTCTGGTTTGAAAACAAATAAACTAAGCATGGTTTTGCTTCCTTCTACTACAGGTGCCACAAAGCTGAATAGAAGTTGCAATCATGTCATTTAACAGCTATTTTACCTATTTTAAATTGTCCGGCAATTGGTTGTTGCCCACCCTCCCCTTTTTTTTTTCCCCCTTTGGTTTGAGACAATTGTTCCATATTCCAGGGTTGAACATTTTAGGTCTTCGCTTTTATTCTCAACAGATCTTTCTGTGAAGGCTCTAATAGCACCATTCACTTTTTCTTTGGGTCCGTTTGCCACAAGTATTTTCTTGTCAAGGTATCTTCATGTTCTGCACTCATTTGACTTGCACTTCCTTTGTGGTCCAATTCAAAACTGCTAACTTAGTCTTAAATGTTAAAATGGCTTGAAGCAGTTTGCAGAAAACCTGCCTAAGATTTGCTGATGATCAGTGTTTGGTTTGTGTGAACTAAACAGTATCGGCAGGTGAGTTAAAAGTTAAAGGCTAAAGGCCTTCTGCCACTGGAAGCAGATTGTCAGCATAGAGTTTCAGGACCTTTACAAATGACAGCTTACAGCAATTTACAATGGTTAATTAAAAACATAATTAATAATTTAGCTAAAAAATCCAACCAAGCCATATCAGGTCTTGTTAATCTTTAGGCAGTAGAAGAGTCAGGCTTATAATTAACGTATGTGGTTTCCAACAGGAAATTACTCGTAATCTGCTTAATGCTGTTTTTCATGAATGTACTTGCCCATATTCTATCATTTCTATCTGAATATTAAAACCTCTTGCCATAATGGTATATAACAGTAGAACTGTGGACAGTCATATATCTTTATATGTTATATGCAGATACATTATAACCATATCAGTATTATGCATAGCAATGATAGGTTGCTCAGAACTGTTTATAAAATTAGTGTTGATGAGGGGTTTTTTTGTTTTTTAATTAATCACTTACTAGTTCTGAAGTTTCGTTTGGATACAGGGGGGAAGTGTACTTCCCAACAAAAATGCTGGGATTTCAGTATCGTTGAGGTTTTGTTTTAAGAAAAAATAGGGAGATAAATGTGGATTCTCAACTTGGCATTTCTATAACCAAGTTGTTTCCAAGTAAAAAATTTTTCAGGCCTAAAACTTGCTGAAGATAATGACTGCTACAGTGGAGTGGCTAGGAGAAGTTCACTTGCAGCATCTTTAATGGTTGATGTAGGAACCTTAGGAGGTCATCTAGGTTCTCTTTATAAACTTTAATTTACTGGGGAGGGTGGGGGGTTTCCCCTCACTGAATCAGTTCTCTTAACTCCAGGATAATGGTGGTGGTTCCATATAAGAAAAGTGGTAAGCTGATTTGTTTCTGCAGGAAGTGCCTTGATGAGGAATGTATCTCCCTCTTTCTTAATAGGTGAAGATGGGAAAGGTGATGAAATTTCTAACAGGCAGCTTTCTTGGGATACTCTGTAGGGGTTCTTTGTTTGAGCTTGTGTTCTGACTGGTGGCCATTGGTCAGACTTTAGTTTCCAGCTTTTGACTGCTGGACCATGAGACTTGTATACTCTTGCAGTCTGAATGCTGTACAGGAGAGAATAGTAAGTAATATGTTTTTAGTCTCTCAAAATTTTTATTTAGAACAAAGTCGTTTGAATAAAATACTAAGATTCTCCTGATTCTCAGTCTCTTTCCAATTTGTTACCTGAAAGTGCAACTTCTTACTGCCTGTGATTTTCAGATTCCATAGTTTTATTTTTCCAACTAATCTGAACTGTAAACTGTTTGAGTAATGTTTAAGTGGCACAGAGGAATGGTAGTAGCTGTTGCTTAAAGTCCTGTATAGGATGAGCTGTATGCTGCACAGATAACATCCACCTTTTTTTGCAGAGGGCTTGTAATCTGAACAGACCAGAGAAATGTAGAGTAGGTTAAAAAGCATGCATCTCAGAGTAATCTCAGTGATGGTGACAAAACAATTGTGTGTGTGTATGATGTGGGTTTTTTCTTTTTTCTTCTTTTTTTTTTTTTTTTTTAACTGGGTAGTAAAATGGAGGAGAAAAAGAATGTGATAGGAATGAGGTGTGGGCAGAAGAGGATTAGAGGAGCATGTGTTACCTAGAGCTGTAATGTAAAGGGATGGAAATGAAAAGTCTGTAAGCTGAGGGTGGGAAAAGTCCAGACAAAAATTAAGAAAAGCTGTGTTCAAATGTTGCAGTTTCTTCCACCAACAGAATTTTCTGTCAAATGATACATTTTTAAAGCTTCCTTTTTGTCTTGGAAGGCTTGAATCTTTATCTGGTAAAGACTTCACAAAACATATGTGTTCTGTACTAACAATGTTACTGAGAATTGTCAATAATGCTTCTAGCATTGGTGTGGCACTAATAGGGTTGTAATAGAAACAGTAGGGTAAACCAGTATAAAATATAGGGATTTTTTGTCTGATTCATATTTTTAATTTATACTCTGAAATTCTGCCTGTCTTGGTTCCCTTTGCTTAGGAGAAAAAAATTTAGAGGACTTCTGACATTTTTTTCCTCTGCTGGTGCTGCTGTTTACCATGGGGTGTAGAAGGGAGTTTAATTCTTTTGTTCTCATGGCTTTTCTGCTCTTTTTCAGAAGTAAGAAACTTTTTAGCAAGAAAAAATTGAAAAGGAAACAGAAGACTAAATTGAAAGTAAAAACACGCAACAAGGTAAGTCTGTAACTAACTTTACAAAGTTCTGACTCAAAAATAAAAGTAATTTCAATTGAGAGAAATATAAGAAAAAATAAGTGTAAATAGCAACTTATTTGTTTAGAAAAGATAATAATAGGCTAGTATTGTTTGTCTGTTTACTGTATTCTACATGACTATGATACCAATGTTAACCTTATTCAACTGTGTTTGCTGCTAATGTTCAACATGAAATAATATGATCAGCATTTTTGGTTTTGCAGTTCCTAAACTGTAAATGTAGCTAAATGTTGGTCTTGTAGTTGAATTTTAAGAGATGCATGGCTAGCCAACATGATAGCTGCAAAGAGTTCTGTCCATATTGGCTAAAGGAGAAGGGGAGCATTCAGTGTCTAAGGAATCCAGTTACCTCTGAAAATTCCTCCATAATGGAATAGTTGATACTTATCTGTTTCTGTTAATGTTTTCTCCCCGTGTAACCCCTGCCCCCATCACTTTAAATGCATGGGAGCAGTACAGTGAACTTCATAAAAATGTTTACATGTTTACTTGTTGCAGAGAAGAAAACTAGGCAGAAGCAACAGTATTTTAAAATACTGCTCTGCTGCATTCTTTCTCTATTAGAGAGCTATTATTTCTCTGTTTAAACTAGAGTCTTGGAGGGATTTTCATGAAGGCTCACTGCAGGCATGGAGGCTTCTTCCGAGGTTCCCACTGTAGTCAGTAAAGTAGCTCGTTTCTGGAATGGTTCTGAAAGACAGAACCACTGAAGCATCCAGTGAAAACACTTCCTAGTCAGTTGAATGCCCTTATAGTACAAATACACTGTAGATCAAATTGGCCATCTTATCCCTATTTGCCAAACCTCATGTAGTTACTCTATCTCAAGACAGATGCCTTTGGGAGGGTGAAGTAAGCCCTATATCTCTTCATTTGGTATTGCCTTTTTGGATACTTACCAGATTGTTCTGCTTATCTCAAGTAGTGCAGCTTCAGACTATGGTATAGAAGGGGCTTATCTTCATTTCTGTTCTCAGTACTGTACAGTGAAATATTTCTGGTCCAAACTGAATTTTTCAGCCCTTTCTTCAGTTGCTATGATATTAGAAGTTTTAGCCGTGTTCCCTTCATGATTTTATCAGATCCACTGTCAGCACAGAAAACCAAGTTAGAAATTTGAAGAAGTTTTGCAGAATGTAGTTAGTCTGTGTGTGTTCTGCCTGGTGACAGAAACTTATGCTTTTAAAATAAGATAACTCTTTAGCTTTGATCATTGTTACTATATAAAGGGAACCTTGTCTTTCTGGATAGTGGTGCCCTAGTTGAACTGCCAAGTAGGAAGCTAAATCCAGAACTGCTGTTCTTCACAAGCTTGACAGTCAAATGTTCTTCTTGGATTTAGTTGCATTGGATAAATGGATTGGCAGGATCCCTTCTGAATGGCCAAAGACATTGTGAGCATATTAAAGGCTGTTTTTTGTCAGTAGTTATAGATTTGGCACTAACTGATCATCTCTGCACCTCATGCCTATGGAGAGTTGTTTTCAAGATTTTTCTTGGGTTTAAAACAGTGTATACTTGATGCATTAAGTGAGATTTATCTGCCTTTGAAAGGCATAATGGGTTTTTGCATGTCTTTTACTGATGCCTGTATTCTAGACAGTCTTTCAGGCAGGCCAGGGTTGACCGGCAGAGCATTGGTGTTCATTCTGAGTCACTGAGGTACAGAAAAGCACTCCAGCTTATTCCTGCATGATAGCAGGAAATTGTGTATTTCCTGAAAAATGTAGCTGAAAAGGGAAAGATAATATATGAGCTTCATATCTTTAGGTTATCAGACTTTGTTTACTGACAAAGTGGGGTGGTTTTGTTTTTTGGTTTTGGTTGTTTCCTTGGGTTTTTTTTGTTGATGGTCTGTTGTTGTTTGTTTGTCCATGTGTGTGTCCCATCCCCCGTCCCCCCCCCCCCCAATATGCTTTTCAATTCATCCCCATGCTTACTGGTGCAGAATAAGCACAATGATCATTTTTGCACTGGAATGTCTGAAAACAGATGTGTGTATTGTCAGGAAAATGTGAGTTTCCATTTGAAGCCTTTTAATAGGGCAGATGGAAAAGCCCATCACTACTGGACTTTCTGAGCAGGAGAGCTTGTGTGCGTCAGTATATTTTTAAGAATCAGGGTCTTTTAGTCTGAACAGAGATGGGAGCTTTCTCTTAATATGCTTGATAGAGGCAGGGAGGGTCTTAAATTAAGAATAAGCTGAAGGAACCCAAAAATTTGTTATTTACACTCTGCACTTACTAAAAATGATAACTGAGTTATTGAAGAGGAGAGAACATTAAAAAAAAATCATTGTTAAGCAACTGGAAGAAAATTATTTCCACCATGTAAGCATTAAATTTTATAACATTTTAAGTATAAAACATTAATTGGTGTTTAATGCAGCCCAGTAGTTTGAGCCTTATTCTGTTTCTAAGCTGGAGTCATGTTATGATCGCTTGTATTTGAACTACTGTTAACTTTTGGTTTTGTGGTATAGTATCTTTTTTTTTAAATGGAGGTATAAAAGTTTTCCATGTGGGTGCAGTGTATTTTGGCTTTAGAAATTCAGTGCTGAATAGAGTGACTTTTTTACATAGAAAACAAATATGTGATTATTAGATGTGGGTGTAGCACCTTGGATCCCTGGCCCCCCATTCCCCTCCCCCCTCTTCACCCCCTGGAGTTTTCCCACTTTACTGTTAACTCATGAAAGTGCTGCTTAGGACACTTAGCTGAGAGACTGGATGGAAAGCCAGAGTTCACCATCTTCTGTTCTCATAACGCTATTGGAAGAATACTGAAAAATTAGAGTCTGCCAGAGACAGAGAATGTACTTCCAATGATCGGCATCCACCTGTTCAGTTTATGCAGAAGTTTTAAACTATGACTTGTTTAGCTTTATACAAATGGAAGATATAAAACCTTGGGAAAGGACGGTTCATGTAGTAGATAAATTTTATTGTAAGCTAATGATTAGATGTATAAGGTGGATCAACTGGGATAAATACGTGTCTCATGAAAAACACACATAGCTTCTCAAATAATTTGGCAGTGTTTTCAATGGCTTTTGTATTATGTGGTGTTTCAACCTCAAGAGGGCATCCCTTTCTAAGAGATGTTTGAACTGTTCAAAGAAGAATTTGGTGAGGTTCTATTCTCTGTGTTATGCAGAGGTTAGATCAGATGGTTATTATAACCTTACCTATCTTTAACAACAGATTAGCTTTCCTCTCCTGGATTCTAGTCTATTTCTATCACATCTGAGAAGAACCAGATGACTGCAATAATGGTTTAAAGAGGAAGGAAATAAATTGGTCGAAAATAAGCTATGTATGGATTTCATCTTTTGGGAAATCAGTTTGTTTAGGTGTGAGACAAGTGTAAAGGAGACCAGAGGGTTTTGTTTTTCCCACTTCTTTCCGTGAGTGTACTGGAACATTACAAAAAGTTAACTGAGAAGAGCACTTGTGAGTCTGGTTGCTCTATTTTGTGAACCAAACCTGTGCTGTTTAACCTCTCCTACATAATGCATCCTTCTATTTAGCAGGGACTATATGTTTACAAGGACAAGTCACACATCTGGGTATGGGCATCTGTGCTTCAGTTTCTCTCTCATAAGATAGCCTCTTACCTTTTAGGAAAAAAAATAGCACACAAGAAATAAAATTTTATCTTCATGTATTAAAACTATGTTCATGATTCTTTACTTACACTGGCAAGAGAAAGGCTTTTCTAATTTGGAGAACATCATCTGCTTCTGTTTTGTCTACCTAAAGTACAGAAAACTTTTGTGAGGGATTTAATTAGGTTTATTGCCTTTACAGATTCTCTATCTATTCTTCTTGACAAAGATGCCTTAGTCCTTCTGACCATTGAAATGACACCTTTCATCACTGCTACCTCACCTTGTATGGTTTCAGTTGAGAATCTCCTTTTTGAAGTTTAATATTGCACATTTTGTAAGAATGACATCAGGTTTAAAAATTGCTCTTCCTTTCCACCAGAATTTAATTTTAGATGTTCTGTCTAGCACAAATAATTTTTTTCAGCACTCAAGACAGAAGATGTGATGAATACTGGGTATCTGTTAAGTTTTATGATGTATCGTGTATCTTGATTTAAGAAGGTGCATTTTCAATTTATGATGATACCAAATGAAACAATAAAGATTTCAGAATGTCCCACTTTCTTACAGCTCATCCAAAAATCACTAAATCAAAAAGCATAATTCTGTTTTCCAGTCTTGAAGCTCTGTTCTTTTTGAAGGTGATAGCAATTTCATATTCCGAGAAACCAATTGGGAGAAAAAAAATGTAGAACCTATCATCTCATCTTCTATCAGACATCCTAGAAGCTGGGCTTGTAGTCATTCTTATACTTAGTGAGTGCTTTGGATTGCAGTATTCCAGTAGCCATTGAGGAAAGGACATTTAGAGGTGCAGAAAAAGTGATTGTTGCTCTTCACATCCACAGAGTCATGAAAAGATGTTTCATACATCTGTGGATCTCGATACACTTAACACCAAGAAAACAAGCTATTAGGGTCAGTTTTTTTCTTGAAATAAAGTATCCCATAGCTCAAGAGCAGTCTGATTGGATTGTTAATAATCCTAGATCTGCACAAAATTAGTAAGTTGCTTCACTGAGTTCTTAGAAGTTGATTAACGTTTTGGCTTAATGTTCCTTGGCAATGTAGAAGTATTTTGTGTCAACATGAAATGCAGTATCATTAAGAGAATTGTTGTAAATTAAAATAGACTTTGTTAGTTTGATATAAGAATTACTAAGTGTGGTTCTGTAGGCACAGTTAGTGGTTAGATTTTCATAGTAATCTGTTCTACCTCAAAATCTATGAGCCAGTAGCAAGATTGTACAGGTGGTAACACAAATCTCATACTATCGGGGAAGTTTGTACGGCTGTGTAGAAGAGCGACCCAATGCCACGGCTCTCATTAGTTGCAGAAAAGGAAACTTCCAGTTGATGATGGGATGAACTTAAATCCCAGTTTCCTAACTTGATCAGTTCATCTGACCTCAGTGAAGTTAGGAATCTGTCATATTCTGGAAAGAAAAAAACTTGTCTCATATGGAAAAAAACTCCTGAATGTCTGTTTTGAATACTTTCCACTACCACTGTTGAAGAAAAGAAAAAAGGGAATTGAAAAGAAAAAAAAAAAGCTGCTCACTGAATGAGCATTTGCATCAGAGGGGCAGGAAGTTTTCCTGTTTCTTTTTTTTTTTATCACTTCCATCTGTGCCTTTTGTAAAAGAAATCTAAGTGATCTTTATACAACCTGCTCATATACCTCCACTTTTGAACAGATGTTTGTTTTGAAGACCTGAAAACTATAGATATTATAGTTAAAGCCCCTCAGAGACTTGAGCAAATTGATCACGAATAAATCGTCAGTGGTTTTTACTTTATGGTTAAGTTTGGGGGGGGGGGGGGGGGGGGGGGGCGGGAAGAGAGAGAGAATAAGGTGATGATCAGAAGTTCTCTTCCGACTCTTCAACCAGAAACAATTTGTCTTGTCATTCAGCACCTTTCTTTTCCCTTGAGACTTGCTAAGCATTTGTATGCTTATACATTTAATGTTAATTCAATTGAGGGTTTTTTTCCCCTCAAATGAAAGACAGGAAAGAATGCAAGTCATAATTATCCTTAAGTTTTAACCTGTTTTTACAACCCAATAACTTATTGTTCAAAAAAGGATTTATTTAGTACAATCATAAGGCCAGTGTTTTTAAACGGACAAAACCAGGTAGTGAATTTCAAAATTATTCTTAAGGGACATTGTTAGGATTGCTACTATATTTGTCAAGTGTATAACAGAATGGAGTATAAGATACTTCTAGTTTCAAACTATTTACAGTTCTCAGAGGTAAGGTATTGTGAAGGGAAAATGGAGGTATGAACTAAGAAATGTAAACAGTGGGTTAACATTACAGCTAGGAATTAAACTCTAGTTCTGAGTTGTATATTCTAGTGCTACACTGTTCAGATAGAGCAGGGTTTTCTGGAGAATGTTGTGCTATAGTGAAGTCTGGGTAGGAAATTATTGTATATAGTTTGTGCACTGTTGTAGAAGAGTGAGACACTAAACAGAGAATGGTTAAAGTGCTTACTGTTTAAAAGCTAAAGCATTAGGTAAGGGACGACTTAATAGTTGCAAAGTATTGAGAATAAGGAAGGAGTTTATTTCTGAAAATTAGTCAGCTTATTAATAGGCAAGAAAACATACATTGATATTTCATCTAGCACTGCAATGTCTAAAATTATCTGTGCTGGCTAAACAATTTGGCCAGCCTATTTCAAAAGAGGCTACATGAGCTACAGAACTTAGGCGGTTCTGGAACAAAGACTAAGCTGAGCTCCTGACAAGAAAGAACTGGAATGGAAACTCTTCACAGAAGTTATAATTACAATACATGGTACTGATTAGATAAGTGAACTTCAGATAGAGATATTTCAGAGGATCCAGATATTTTTCTCTTCCTGTAAGTGTCAGTAAACTAGGAAATGCATAGTAAATTTACTAAATAATTTTTTTAACCTGTGCAGTTCAACTGAGTTAGCTTTCAAGCTGAAAGCTGATATTGTGTGTTTGTCTTAACAGCAGCTGCAAAAACTCTTGGGGTATGTGTATGGATATGTGACATACAGAAGGGTCATATGTTATAACCGTTTAGTTTTCTGGTGCCAAATACATTTTAAAGTATGTAGTAGCTCATTATCATTGGTGTCAGTCCAAATCTATTTTGATGCAGTTGGATACTGGAATAATATACAAAGTTGTATCTTGAGTTCTTGCACTGATTAATATTGTGGGTTTTTAACAGCAGCTTATTATTTCAAAGATATTCATATTGAACAAGGACTAAACTTATGTTGTCTTTCAGTCTCTAATGGCAGAAGTTCTGTTGTGCTAAAAAAAAAAAAAAGGAAAAAAACCCAGACTTTCAATATGTATGTAGGGAACTTTTTCCAGCTTTGCTTTTTTGTTTTTTTAATTATCTTTGTATTTTTGTGCTTACTGCTAACACTGATGTGGGTAAGAAAAACTACTAACACACTGTGTTGGACAAAATAGGCTACAGAGTAAGCTATTGCTTCTTAATGTTTTAGCTTGCAGTAATTTTGTACTAATAATGGAAAGGAAGGATATGCAAATATGTACCAGTACAGTTAGAATAATACTGTAGTCAAAAATAAAAGGAAATATGTAAACCATGAAATATTTTGAAGTTATTTTGAATTTTTTTGTTGAGTTTTGTAACATATGGTATTAAATGGTCTAATTTAGAAGTCTGTGTTATTTCTGGTAATAATAAAAAGATAAGTGCAGATAAAAATATGTTGTGAACCATTGCTGTGTTTTGATGTAGAAAGTTGTGGCTACCATATTGCAGAAAAATAAATCACCCCATTAAAACATTATCCAGTTCACTGGTTCTCATACTTCTTTTCCTCTCTTCTCTGCTAGTTTAAAGTCCCCTTTCCCATTGCTGCTGTCACAGATGTATGAGTGTTTCCACTCTGATCTGTTCCAAATCACTGTAATATAATTCACTGTGTACTCTCCTGCCAAACGAACGTGGTCATTCACAGTATCTATCCCCCTTAAATAAAAAGAAAGAAAAAGACAAAAAGCCTCCACCCTCACCGCCCACCAAGAATACAAGAAACAAACCACAATGACCTTGTGAAGTTAGTTAGACCCTGACTTAGTCTAGCCTAATGCTCCTCCAAATTTTGCCTTGCATGTTCAAGAAAATTTGTCCTGCGCTCTTAACCTAGGCCTTCTCTCCTTATGTAGTCTCTGTGCCCTCTGTCTACACCGAGATATTATAGGGAATTGCTTCCTCCCATATGCCTGAAGTCCAGTTTTTCATATCCTGTGCTCAGACCAGCCTAGTCTTTGGTAGTACACAACCGAAGAGAAAGTATAACCCTGCCTGGGGATTTTTTTTTGTTGTGGGATTTTGTTTGTTTGTTAAATTTTACGTCTGTCATTCCTGTCCAATCTTACTGTTGCAGAAAGAGAGAGTATGGGGCAGAATTTAAAAGATGTTTTTTTCAAAAAATGTTTTTTCTTAATATTTTTCCAAGTCTAATGACAGCCTCATGAAGGCTCTTCTGTGTCTTGGCAGTGGCTGACATACATCAGTCATATCTGTAGTCATATCAGATACATCAGTAATATATTAGTAGTAGATACCAAGGAAAGGGTGGGGCAGGGTAGTGGTAGTTTCTCAGAACAGTTTTCCAACTCTTACTTTGTGGCTCAGGGCTTCTGAAAACAAGATGGTGTCCTGTTACTTCATAGGCCTTAATAGATTTTTGTATTCAGTAGTTTGTCCATTAGGTTTTTATTATCCACAGCATCCTGCTGGGGGAGTTTTTGAACTTGCCATCTGTTTTCATTTAATGACAAAACAACTAATGGTATTTTTAATTTCTAATATATATTTAGCTTAAATTTTTATTATTTACCAATAGATTAAAATTAACAATTAGAATAACAAATAATGCATTTTAAAATCCAATAATAATAATTTTTAAAAAAACAACTGACCCCTGTTAAGAAGATAAATCCTGAATTCTGCTAGTCTTTTGACTGTGGCACAGGTTTGGACCATTCTGTAGCCTGAGCTACTTTCATTTTCCGTCCCAGTGTCCTCATCAAGTTACGAGAGGTAGAGGCTAAAGCTAGGTGGAATATATTGAAATTTATTCCTCTTCCTCCTTTCTTCTCTGCCTGAAATATAATTGGTACTTCAACAGGAAAGTTCAGTCTCCAGTTTGAGGATCATTTGATCGGCCAAAATTATTGAGACTGTTGAGATTACTTGTATTTAACAAAGCTTGAAACTTCTAATAAACTTAAAACTAATCTTGTTTTTCAGACTGAAAACCTAGAGAGTACAATAACCATACCAGATATCAGATTACATAGCAACCCTTCAGCTTTTAATGTTTACTGCAATGTCCGCCATTGTGTGTTGGAGTGGCAAAAAAAGGAAGCATCTGTATCTTTGGCTTCAAAGAACAGTGTACAGAGTGGGGATTCAGACAGTGATGAAGAAGAGGAATCCAAAGAGCCACCTATTAAACTTCCAAAGGCAAGTAACTGTATACTGTTTAAAGTATGCCAAGTATGTGATCTAAAGTTGCTGTGTTCTTTGTGGGGAATAAAGAACAGCATTAAAGCCAGCTGCTCGGAAAATAGCTATAGTTTTATCTGTAGTCCATCTAGTTTAGAATCATCTGATTTGATGAATTAGGAAGATCTATGTGCCTGCCCAATAATTAATTTTAAAGTCAATTAAATGTCAAGTGAACATTCAACTTGCACTCCTTTTTAAGTACCGGTACTTGAAAATATCTACAGCCTCAAAAGTCTACGCAAAATGCAAATAAGACAGCTCTTGTATATGTCAGAGGCTACTAGCTGGTAGTGATACAGGGTACTTTCTCTTGCTTTACCCCCAAAAGAGAATAAATCTTTTTGCTATTGGAATTCAGTTGGTGGAGTGTTTTCTAAGATGGTTTGCCAGGTATACGTGTAATTGCAGTAACTGTCAATTACTCTTACTATCTTAGTTTTTTAATCTTTCCTTTTTTTGGCTTTAGTGCCTTTTGGCACTGATAACTGTAGGTAGTTAGTAATGCACATTAAGATTTTGGACACTGTAGTTCAACAGTTAGGGTAAGTTTTTTACTATTTATTACTTCTATGCTTGTAGTAGGCTTAATGGTGAAAAGTCAGACATCATCTATATAGGAGTTACTAATTTTTTTCTTAATTTTTTTAATTTGCTGATTCACTTGTTTTGTACTACGTAACTTCTGTGGATTCAGTTGTGTTCATTGCTAGCTTACTGAGTCTAAAAACCATATTCAGAGTAACTTTCCTTGTTTGTATTTGCTCTAAAAACAATGCAAATACTGAATTTAAAAGGTTGTTGCAGCAGTGATTATGTAGAATGTTCTAGGTGCTTAGAAAATTAGAATTTTATGGATGATTGTGTTTAGGTAGTATTATCTGAAGAGCAAAGTTGGCACTGGAAAATAGTGGTAGAGAATTGCAGAGCAACATAACCAAGCAGGTAACTGCAACTCGGTAACTGAAATTTCACGGTTGATAGTTGCAAAATAATGCGTGGTCAGTAGAAATAAAGTTAGCGTTGTTTATGAACTGCATCTGACTCCTTGTGGATTATATTAAATGAATCGGCAAGTTCTTGTAGATGCTTAATTTGAAATTTTAAGTAAAAGGCAATGTAGCTATTAGCATTTATAAAGAACGGAATGGAGTTTTAAAGAGATTTTGAAATTAAAAGAGGTTCCAAGAAGGATGAGATTTACCAGTGATATGGACAGACCACTTGCATGTGGAAACTAAAACATTGGTATTGTTAAAGGTGTTGGAGAGTTTATCAAAAAGAGACTTGGAAAAGTGGTGCAGTTTTAAAAAGATGGTGTCTTAGAAAAAATGGTAGAGAAACTGTAGGTAGGAAAGTTTACTTTTCCTTTCTCAAAACAAAAAATCAGTGAGCTATTTTGTTACATTTAATACAGCAAATATAAAATTGATGAAAATCAGTATACTTTCAAACTATTCATTTTTAGCAAATAATCTACAAAATATCAAAGAATTCAAGAATTTTTACTGATTCAACAATGGCTTAGATGCTTGGTACAACCTCAGTATTTTTAGTAATTATATAGCTAATATTGGGTTGTTTAGGTCACTCTGAGGTGAGACACTTTTTATTATTATTTTCGCTTGCATCCATGCATTTGAAAAAGACATCCACTTGGAGCTGTCTCACAAGTAGTAAAACTTTTAGAGGCTAACTATGTAAATGTCTTTGTATCCTGAATATAGGTGTCTGTCTCATGCTTTGAGTATATTATTGTCTGGTTCTTATGTACAATGAACAATATTGGGTAGGGCTTAGTTTGTTAAACATAAAGAAGAAAGTTTATTGATGTTTCTCAGGTTTACAATATTTACTAGACTAGTTTCTGAAAGTAATTATTAAAAAGAATACTGATGTATTTTGAGTTTGACAGTGAGGTGAAAGTCAGATTCAAAAAAAAGTGTAGCCAGGATTTGTGCTTTTCCAGATTCCCCAGAGTTAAACTGGTGAAGTTAGTCCTTGGTGATTTTTTTTTTCTTCCCCCTTTGTTTGTGAAAATTCTTTGTTTAATTGAGAATAAGTTGAAAACATTTTACTTTTTATGCAGCTTAGGTTGATTTAAGGTGTTCTATTGAAGTATCTTTTTTTTTTTTTAAATCTTAAACTTGAGGAAGTCAGGTTTGTTAGAGCTTTTATTTAGAATACATTTCAGAATTAGAAGTTGTCCTGTGCAATTTCTATAATAAGATTGAGAACAATTGTTTTTAACAATTGTTAAAAGAGGCAGAGAGACACAATTTGCTGATCTTCAGATACTAGCACAATAAAGTTTGTGTTTTGGTTGTGTTTGGACAGTTTAGTAACTTGCTTTGATAGCTTTAAGTTTTTGGATTTACAAGAAATATTTGCCTTTGCCTGACTTATTTATTTAGTACCTTAATGATGATGGGGAATTCCCTCTACTTGAAATAGGGCAGATTCAGCTCTACTGATTTGATTTGTAATTGTTAGAGTTAAAAGGAGGTGCTTCCCCCCCAGTATTAAACTTCACGCTGGGTTATGGATGATCCACAAAAGCCCTGTACTAAAAGGAACAAATGCTGGATTAAGGTGATTAAGGTGGAATTAACTGACTTAAATATTCTTTGTTCCTGCAGTGGCATACATTGTGCTGTTTAGCTAATAAGCAAAAATGAAAATTTTCAAGTTGTAACAAAAAATAAAAGAAAAATAATTACTCTCTTCAGAAACTGACTTTAAGTCTCTTAAAATTCATTAGGAGAATGTGTTACCTGTGTAAAGTATTGTTTTTGTATGTATATAATATACATATAAATTAATGCAGAGTATTAAATTTACAGAGTATTATGTATTCTTAAATAAACATAGAAATGCGAGTATTGGGCGGTTATGAGAGAGGGAAGACAAAGGAAATAAAACAATAGTGTAGATAAGACTTCTTGGGGTTTTTTTAGGAATTAATTATGGGTCATAAAATCTGCATCCAGGCGAGAATTTTGTGTACCCTTCATAAGGTGGGCTTATGCTTTTGATCTGAAGTCTCAAAGATATTGCAAAGGGAACAGGAGGATGGCTGTGTGGAGAGCATCAGTAAGAGCTGGCAGGCTGTCACACAGAGCGTGAGGCTGCAGCAGTGCTTGTTTTGGCTTAGAGACCCTTCAGAAAGCAGCGAGAACAAGCTTAAGATGTCTTGAAAACAACTGTTTATTCTGTCCTTCAGTGCACAGTTTGGAGGAGTTGAGAGAGATACACACATTATATATATGTATATATAATATACATACATTTATTAAGATGAAGAGACCTGTTTTAAGAAGCCTACCCAGTCTTTTGATCTCAGAGACTAAAAAAACCAACCCAAAACCTGTGCAGATCAGGCAAAATCCCAGCAGAACTATCCATTGTTGATCCCTACTGTAGTGGAAGTTCATCAAATTATTTTCTCCACTGTGTTAGGTTCTCAGCTTTCTCCAGCTGCCTCTGTCAGCTGCTAGATGACGTCTTCTGTCTGAAAACTGGGAAAAATACAATCAACTTCTCAGTTTCTCTCAAAGATACTATCACTGAAAAGACAGGGTATTTCTGAAAATGTACTACAGTGTATTTTATTCTTTAGCTTGCAAGATGATACTGAGTTTTGGATCCTGGAAAAACCATCTGTGCTGTGATTTTGTTGACAGTTTTTCCCTGTAGATTCCATGCATGTGTTTTCCCCCACTCCGTTGAAGATACGAAATGTAAGGTGTAATTTGCAGGAAAATTGCTGTTGCACTTTGAAGACTTGGTTTGATTATGTTTCTATTCTTCCTCCAAAAATCAAACAGGTGGTAAAATAACTTCTGAAAGACAGGAATAGAAATAAATTGAATGACAGCAAAGACAGTTACAAGGCATCCAGTAGAACTTACAGCTGTCCGTCAGAATAGATCTGTTTTAATCATGAGTGGCAGTTCCGTTAACAATTTTATTTATTTTCACATTTCAGTCTTTTTCCTTAGATTTTACTCACGGGTGAATCTATATTGAACACTCTAAACATTGGGGCTCTGCTCCTGACAGAAACACATAGTGAAGTTCTGAAGATATGGTTGCTTATTTGTAATGAGTTAACCCTGCTGACTTTTCTTTCATTCTCATCATTATTACATACTGAGTTTGAGAAGAAAGTGAAAGGGAACAGTCAGTGGAGAGAAGCATAATTGTTATCTCAGAATATTCAGGAATTCTAAAAGGGAAAGTTAGGAATGGCTGTAAGCACTCTTACAGATGTTGTATTAGTTGGCATAATGTATGTCTGTGATGAGTACACAGTTAGTAGAGTTTTAGTGGCAAGCAATTAATCTTTATTTTTTGTATTGTCACAAAAACAATCTCAGAGGCTTTGGAGGGGAAAATACTAGTGCTGCCATGTTCAGCTGTCAAATGTGTCATTACACAAGATGGGAAGTCAGGTTGCAAGCCAATTCTACCTTGCTGGTTCATGTTAATGAGCAAGGAAAAAGGAAAAAGAGGTCTGTCAAAGTGTGAACTTGATAGAAATTAGAAGGGCTCAGAGGCACAGTTTGTCTTACATTGTTAAAAAAATTTTAAGTGTCCTTATTTTTTCAGGGAACTATGACTCTGCTTAGATATGCTCTTTCATATAATGACATTACTTCTGTGTAATATTTGCTAGTACAGTTGTGTACATGGGTTCTTGATATTGATTCTCTTTTGAATTACCATTGTTTTCTGTATTACATTTTTGTTATTCGAGTAACTGTCTTGTTCTGTGAACATTGGGATATACCTTTATTGATGAAGATCCAAAAATATTGTATTAACAGATTTTCTGAAATATCTGTACTTCTTTAGATCATTGAAGTTGGATTATGTGAAGTCTTTGAACTGATAAAGGAGACGAGATTTTCTCATCCATCCTTGTGTCTCAGGAGTCTACAAGCCCTACTTAATGTGCTCCAGGGCCAGCAACCAGAAGGCCTGCAATCAGAGCCTCCTGAAGTCCTAGGTAATATCTCATCTGTTACTGTATTTGTATTAACATACATCTGTTATTGTGTTGGACAGAAGAAAATGGTTACTAGCAAGTATTTGTGAGATAGTAACATGCTTGTTCTCAACTGACTGACTTTATTCTGGAGTGTAAACTCCTTATGGTGTATGTAACCAGTGCTTTCTCAGCATTCATCTTTTGTAGAACAGGAATTTTGGCATGTAAAGGTGTGTGTGTGTGTGTGTATATATATAAAGTCATGTTTTGTTGCTGTGTAAAGCAGAGTTTCACTGAAACACAGTGAACTTTACAACCTTACAAATTGTGATTCATTTGTCTTACTGAAGCTATAAAATGCTTGGTCTTATTGGAAAGAAGATAGTTCTACAGTGAACTTCTCTTGCGATCTGCTGTTGTAATCTATAGCTTAGCTATTTAATGTTGTAATTTATATGAAGCTGCTAAACAAAGTGTCAGAATTCTTGCTTTTATTTCCTCTGGCCATCCAAAAGCTTCCCTGAAAATTAATTTTACTTTTAATGACATTGAAAATAAAAGTTGAACTCCTGATGGCTTTGAGTGTATGAATGAGTATGTCCTTTAAGTTAAAATCCAATTATCTTTTGTTAATTCATAGTTTTTACTGGTTTATAGAAATGCAAGGAAGGGTAGGCTGTAGCATCTGTTGTTTCAAAATAAATAAAATATATCTTCAGACTTTCTATGTATGTTTTCCTGTGTTATGGCTCAACAGTATTCCATTTCCAAAGATGATAGTAATTTGCTACAGAAAGCTTTTATTTTGTGTTGATGCACAGAGTATTAAAAAGCTACAAAGAAGGCTTTGTTTTGATTACTGCCTTAGTGATTATTTGTGTATACTATCAAAAAAATTGAGGTGGATTTCTGTTCACACCTTGATTGTTACAGATGCTCGGCCGCTAAATAGTGCTTGAAAAGAGGCACATGATCAAAGTAATTTTCAAGCTTTGATTTGAAATGCTGGTTTCTGAGAAATGGGATGTGCTTCAACATGGGTAATGGTCATAAAGATTAGACAAGTTTGGTCAAGACCTACACATCATCTCAGTGATGAGGTAGACTGAATAGGCAGGTAAAGTAACTCCTTCTGGCCCATTTCTTATTAGTGTTCCACTGTAACAGAAGGACTTAGTTTTTCTTGTTCTGTGGCCATTGTGATTATCAAGACTCGACATTTTCTGGCTGAAAAAGAAAGAAAAGTTAAGGATGTTTTAGGCCTATTTAAACGGGATGCTTTCTTTTCTGTCTGGAAAGAGGGCTAAACTTAATGGCTGAGGAAAGATGTGTCATGTATTTTGTAAGTTTATTTTCCCATTGACTGGCAAATTGCTTGGTATGATTTTGTGACTTGTCTATGTAATTACTGTGTTTTATCTGCAGAATCCCTGTTCCAGCTTCTTCTGGAGATAACTGTCCGTAGCACGGGAATGAATGACAGTACAGGACAGTCCTTGACAGCACTTTCCTGCGCTTGCCTCTTCAGTTTGGTAGCTGCATGGGGAGAGACAGGAAGAACGTTGCAAGCAATCTCTGCTATCCTCACCAATAATGGCAGCCATGCTTGTCAGACTATTCAGGTCTTGCACTAAAACTTCTCTGTATCTGGGAATTTATGTAAATGATGTGTACATGAGTTCTGAGAAGATCTATTGTGTAAATTCAGTTAACTGTTTTCCCCTCACTATTTTTGAGATAAGAGTAGGTATTTCTTTGTCTCTTTTGAGTTGGAGGTAGAACAGAAAATACAACATTTGAAAAATAGTCATGTTTTTCACTTGCTATTTCTTTTGCTGTTCAGGTGCCAACCATTTTAAACTCTCTTCAGCGGAGTGTACAGGCAGTTCTGGTGGGCAAAATCCAAATCCAAGACTGGTTCAGTAATGGGATAAAGAAGGCAGCCTTGATGCACAAATGGCCATTGAAAGAAATATCTGTAGATGAAGATGACCAGTGCCTACTTCAGAGCGATGGTTTTTTCCTGTATCTCTTATGTAAAGATGGACTTTACAAAATCGGCTCTGGATATAGCGGGACAGTGAGGGTAATGTGATTTCTTCTTGTCTGATGAATGATAGTTAATATTTTAACTTAACTTTTATGATGTCCTGTTTCCATTGAGGATCTTTTGTAGCTTACTAATGATCAGTTCTTTTACAGTTTGTCTAAATTTTTCTAATGATTTCTATGAGAATTTTACAGCATTTTCTTACAATTTTCACTTCTCAGTATGGTTGAAGACGTTATTTAGGTGGTAAATGATTATGTGTAAAATTGTCACTCTGGTATTCGTTAAATGATTGGAGTTTTTTGCTTTTCAGGGCCATATATACAATTCTACATCCCGCATCAAAAACAGAAAGGAAAAAAAGTCTTGGTTAGGCTATGCTCAGGTAGGTGAATACTTAAAACATAAAATGTGCACCCCATCCCTCATGAGTAATTTAAGTAGACCTTGGCTTAGAGTAAGCTTACATGGATATTGTATTGTTCCTTTGGCTTTAGTTATAAAAATTGTTTTTTTAGTACTGACTTCTAAATTGTGGAAGATGAGGAACATCTGATGGTACTGGCATATAGAAAGGAGTGATGAAAAGTGTCATTGATTTGTGTTGTCACTGTAAAGACTTTCTCAAGATATGATGGTTTAACACATAAATTTATGAATTGTACAGTCAATGGATGTGTGCTTCTTTAATAAAGAAGTCAGTGGATGTAAAAATGTACTGTTGCAACCAAGTAGTGTAAAAAAATACTTGAAATACCTGTTTATGAAAATAAATTGATTGTAAAACATTTGCAGAAAAATAAGGAGGTGCTGTTTTGGTTGGGGGAGGATTGAGGGTGTGTAAACCGTAAGTAGAGATAATTGCTGACGTTGCCACTGCAGAGTTAACTATATTTGGATGTTTTGGTTTTTTAGAGTTAGTCAGTTTCTGGAATACCAACCACCTTTTCTTATACCTTTGCCATTCATTATAAAAATAGTGCATCCTGTTATTACTACTGAGTGCGTGCGCTCTCTCTCTCAAAAAAAACAAAAACAAAACAACCCAAAAGCAAACCCCCACAACAAATCAAAAATTAAATTTCAGAGAACAATGAATTTACTTCATTTTTTAACTACTGAGCAATTTTTATTGTATATTTACTATTAACTGCGTGATCTCATTGTCCCAGCGTGAAATTAAGTGTACTCCTTGCCACGCTTTTGAAGTGAAATTGTTCATTACAAATATATATTCTATTATTACAGTTATATATATATGTGAAATCTAGTTTTGTTTAGTATTAAATCATCACCAAAAGGTATACTGGCGCAATACAAATGTGTGCGGATGCATTCATTCAGGAGCCTGTTTTATCACTTTGGAAAGGAATAGGATCCGTACAGTTTCACTATATAGAGTTACACATTTGGACATTCTCTACATAGCTATAAATATATTTGATGTTCTTATTTGAGTGTTTGTACAGGTGTATGCACTCATACAGTGACTGTACCCAAAGGCACCGCTAGTTGAAAAAATGTCACTCTAGGGCTATATTTATAAGAAAGTGTAAGTTGCACTTATTGCTAAGTATGTGTCCCTAAAAGAGGTAAGATGTGCCCTCAGTCTCATTTCCCTTCAGGTGCTTGGTTAAGTCAGCTCAAATTCAAGTGATTTTTCTTATTTCATCATATAAGTTATTTTAGACTGAAACTTTTCTATCTACTTTAATGGTCTTTACTTATTTTTCCTAGTTTGTGTGGGTTTGTTTTTCCTCATTTCACAGAGATTGATTCATCCAGGAGAATTCAGGTAGTTTAGATGGAAGGAAAAGGGTCAGTTGGATTTTTCTGTTGTTGTTAGATGATTGTAATTAGGGTCTGTGACTCTTTGACAGATGAAGATATTCTGGGTTAAGCCTTAGCGACCTTCATGTGAAACGCATCCATTCTTAAATGTGTAGGATCCCCACCTGAGGCCAATCATGCGTCAAGCCAAGTGCAAGCCATTGTCATATCTCTTGCTATGACACTGCTGTTGTCAGAATCATTACTTAGTCATTATTCATATTGGCCTCTGCAATCCTCCTGTAGGTGAATACTACTTTGCTTGGCCTCAGTCACCTTGAATGAGTATGTTCATAAGTGCCCTTAAGTAATCTTTTTCCTTTCATGTAGCTGCTTTTATAGCAGAAGTGCTTTCTAAGTGTAAATTCCCTAACTGTGTTTCTACCCTGCTCCCTCAAAATTTTTGAAGGGTTCACAGGCATTGTAGAATCGAAAAAGATACGAGAGCAAGGTTGCCATATTGCCTCTCTTAAGGATCTGTGCACATTATGCAAAGGTGGGGGCTTGTGCAACCTTTCTAGTTTAAGCTAAAGCAAAACTTATTTGACTGTGTTTGTTTAAAAGTGCACTCAAAGTTACAGGTATAAACAATAAACCTCAAATGTGAGTTTTAGGTAGGCAAATCTTTTTACAGAGAAACCTTCTAAACTGGGGGCTGAATCAAACCTTTAAAAAATATGTACATATGAACAGAGAGAAGATACTATTTTGGTATACCAAAGGAGACTTCTTGATGCGGGCTGCTGACCAGAATAGGTAATTTTGGGGAAATAAAGGTATTCTGCACATGGAGAAACAGAAAGAGGAAATCGTTAGTCCTGAATATCTCCCTTCCCCTAGGTCTGGTTTGGAGTTGGGAGGTGAGCAGTATAAGACCTCATTGTATATAACCTTGTGTCATGGCTGCTGTCACCAAAGTCACCATATCCTTTGCAGGAATTTCTTTGATGAGGAGCTCAGAAAGAATAAATACATGGAATCTTGTTGGTGTGGGAGTCGAAGTAGTTAATTAACATTTTTGAAAAATTCTCTGGTTTTTAATGCACATATTAATATCCATTAATAATCACTCTTCTATATAGGGCAACATATGTATCTCCTTTCTGGAATTCCTGTGAATCTTTCGTTGATTTGGAAAGTGGGGACAGGAACATTCATTTTTACTGTGGCTGTGGCTTTTAACTGTAATTGTATATACGTATGAACAGAATTACTACATGTGGCTTCAAAAGCTGTATAAGACCTTCAGCACGCTGATCTACAGCATGCAGAAAGTGTGGAGGAAGGGGGTCAAATTTCCAGTTTTTATTGTAGGATTTTATTAGTGGAAAAAAGTTGATTGTCAAAATGAAGCACATTTGATGTAAAACTAAAAGATTTCCAAAATTTTTACACAATACCTAAAATAATGATTGCATTTTTTTCACTTCTGACAATATCCTTTGATGTATTTAAGAATATTTTCATACCAATATATATATTCTTACTCTTACCAGGGTTATTTATTATATAGAGATGCAAATAATCACAGTATGACAGCCATAAGAATAAACCCTGAAACTTTGGAACAAGACGGTACAGTTGCTTTGCCAGGTAAGAACCTCCAGATATTTGAAGATGGTTATAGTTTACTGTTTACATGCGATGTGTTTTCAGGTAAGCAGAAGAGAAATTGAGACAGATTTTGAGATCACAAAGAGACTACTTTTTTTATGACTTTGGTTTGCTGCATTAGACCAGCTGCAGTGTTTCATTCAGAGGTCTTGCATCTTACTCCAACTACTGGAAGAATATTGCAATATTTTAGAATGTATGATCATCTTAATTTAAAGACTCCAAGACCTTAACTTCCTTCTTAAAGAATTTTTATTTCTTCCTTGTTTGAACTTCGAGCATTTGGCTCAGATATGACTTTGTTTCCAGTACCTCTTATGTGTAGGTAGTTACAAACTATGACCAAAACCATTTGGTTTTTAATATAGGTAGAAATGTATCAAAAAAACAAAGGAGGCTAATGAACACTGATGGACCATGCTTCTGATGTTTAAATTGGTGGTAGGTTTTTGTTTATTTGTTCTGGGAAATTTTTTTGTAGTTTTGTTTTTGTTTGGGTGTTTTTGTTTGTTTTTTTGCAGAGGAGCCTCATAATTTGGGTCTCTGTTTAGAAAATGAGGATGTTCCAGGAACATGCTTTAATGGCCTCCTGGTGAAACACATCTGTTCTTAGCCACTCATGTAAACAGTAGAAGGGTGCAAGAATATCTTTCGATCGAACAATGACAGGCTTATTCTATAGATCAGAAGAAAGATTTTGTGTTGCATCCTGACATAAATAAGAAGGCACTGACTGAATCCTCAGAAAAATTCTCTAAGCTTTTTGTATTTCAAACACAAACAGTAATTTTGTGTAACTCAAACACAAGTTGAAAGTAATTCAACAAACCATGAATGTAGAATCTAGTCTATGCAACTTTCTGCAAGTCTTTAAAATGTGGATGTCTATTTAAGCTGTTTGGTCTTTGTGGGGCTGTATGAGAAATTTGAGTAAGAGCACATTCAAGGACCTGACAAATTGCCTTGTAGGATTGTTTTTCCACTTTCTTCCCCTCAAGGCAGCTTCTTCAACCGGTAGGGTCCTTTGAGGTCCTTAATTATGTTACCATTGGTAAACAAATTGGTGATCTTTATGCAAGTCTTGAGAGACACTGGAGCACAAAGTCTACACCTCTGAGCTGTTAGCTTTCTTTTGCAAATCTTAGAGACAAGTGTTGTTCTGCAAGACAGCCTTGTGTTTATACTATAAAAAGGCACAAGTTAAACAAGAGTATGCCTTCTAAAGAAAAATGTATTAATCTTTTAGTGCAAAAGCAAATCTTATATCTGTGGGAATAAGTCCCTCAAACTATTTCACACAATTGCATTTCGTATGGTTTGTGATGGTGCCAAAGTGGATGCTGGATGTTCATCATAACTCCTACCCTTTGTATTTTAGCCCTTGAACTTTGCTGTTTTACTTTCTGCACTTCTACACATTTCTCTGTGTTATATTGTGAGCAGATATGGCCTTGTTCTTTTGGCTAGGACAAATTCAAAGGGGTCCACTTCTGGTTATTTCTATTTCCCATTAGAAGGAAAGAAATGAAGGTGAGGGGAGGGTATGCGACCTATCCTGAGGAAGCCTGAGTAGGTACATGACTCTAAATAGTAATGACTGCCCCACTGTAATCTTAATAATGACTTGCAGCACATTGTAGTTCTGAAAAGCCACACCGGATAGAACTAGAGAGCAGTAACCTTGCTAACAGCTGAACACTGATATGACTCCAACTATTTGCTCCTAATTGGTATGGTATTCAGACATGGTTCTGTCTGGAGTTAATCTCTTTCAAATGCCTGGGTTGGTGATAATGCATTTAAATAAGGTATTCATATTTATTCGTACAGGGATGCATAGGAGATTAGGAGTTCATTAGGAGATGTGATTAGGAGTTGATCCTAGCTAGAAGTCATGTGACCATAGAAAACTCAGTGAACTATGGAACATTATCTTCTCCTTTCCTAGACAGTAGGATCCACCAGCTTCTTGAAACCGTCAACTTCTATTTCAAAGGGCAGCCTTTCCACTCTGATAGATGGTCTAGCAAATCTGACAATGTATCAGACTGTGTGTCAACATTCTTGTCTCTAATGCCTTTGCCAGGCTTCATACACTGTCCTTGAGCTGTGGATCTGTCTTCCCAGTCCAAATATCATAAAAGAATCCCTGAGTTCTATGAGATTTTCTGGGTGATTGGACCTGAATTTACAGAGGAGGTTTTCGTCTTGACCGTTTCTTTAACAGTAATGCTTACTACGTACCTTAGAGAAAAGTTGCTATGTTCAGCTGACAAAGTTGAAGTTATATGGTACATGGTTTCATTGTTCTTTGAAATTACACATTAATATCTTGGAGCTCAGGACTATTCACTTAGTCTGAAAAGTACTGCTAACTGAGGGTAGCCTGGAGGAGCTCGAGTACTTATTAGCATGCACAGGATGCACTATATAAATACAGAAGGTGTTGCTAGGCAGTCATCTTCTATTGAATCCTCAAAGGAGGCTGTGATTAACAGATGTCTGTAGTTATGTCCTTTAAGTAAAACATAAGCCCTTTCTGTTACAGTAATCTCCAGACAGAAACCTTGGATATCTTCGTCCCCAGACTAATTTCCAAAGTCAGATTGAATAAGACTACAATTGATCATAAGAGCTCCTTGCTAGCTGAGACACTATACTATCCTACTTTTTGCAGATATTCCATTTGCCTTCCATTTTCTACTCTCCCCATTAATTTGATATTTAATGCTGGGCCTGGATGTTATCTAATCAAGCGCTAATTTTTAGGAAGTGTTCTGAAGAACATATATTAAAAAAAAAAGCATCCCTGTTCCAGATTTCCTGTATGAACACACCTACCAAACATATAAACAACCCTAAAAAACGTTTACTGGGAGGCTCGCCTCTTCTTGAAATTACTCAAGAAATAGGCCAAACAGTGTAATATGGACCCACTGGTGGCCAGAATATCCTGTTTCCTTGACTGTTATGCTTATGTAAGCATGTAATTTTCAGCCATTCAAGGGATCTTAATACTTACCAACTTCCTATAACCTTTCAGAAATGTCATTTAGATTATTTTTGGAACTTCTCTTCAAGTTATTGACAACTCTTTGTTTTATAACTTATATCACTTTGCAGCATAGAGAATTAGTAACATGAACTGAATTTGGTCATTAAATCAGAGATTGTTTTTGAGAGCAATATTTCAAACTTCAGTGTATCTGCCATTCTTCATCCTGCTTGCTGCTTACTCTCTTTGTGATTCATACCTGTGTGTGCTCTTAAGGGGGAGGTTGTCTACTTTAGGTCTGTTACTTCAAGATGTGAGAATTAGAGAATGCCACCTAATGCATATTCTCTTCCTGGTAAGATACCGTATTGGACTGGGCAGTACAGCAGGAGAAAGTAAACACATTTATGGGTTTGTGAATACTGTGGGTTTTTTTCAGTTGTATTATTTTTAATAAAAAACTCCAGCTAGCTAGCAAAAAATAGCAAACTTTCTGGTTATGCCAGAAGGATATTATATGTGCTTCATTTAGCATTAAATTTGTTAGATAAAATGACTGACACTGGATTTTTGTTCCAGTGTTATGAAGCAGATATTTAGAGTGTAAAGTAGCTCTCCTGTAGTATTTTTGGAAGAGGTCTCTTTCCTGTGTGTAATCAATGAAACAAGCATCTCACAAGCCATATAATATCATTCTCTTTGTTAGTAGCTCCATCAGCAGAGCAGGAAGGGAAGAAGAGATGGTGTAGGGTCATACTTTTAAACTTGTAGAGGAAGCAGTCTTTTTCTTTTTTCCCCTAATATGGGCAGAATTCTTTCCCTACCTTTTTTTCTTGGAAATAGCTGGCCTGTTTTCAATAAATGTATGATGCATTCAAGTATATGCTTTATAGTTTTAAAAAAACCCTAGATTTTCAGTTAATAGTTTGGCAAAATCTATAAACAGTCGAAAAATGAGATGAATAATGAAAAGTTTGATTCTGTTTAATTTATTTCTGTAGGTTTTATATGCTGGACTGAGGAAACTTTTCTTTAAAGATAATGGCCCTTATTTTAAAAAAAAAAAAAAAAAAAAAGAAAAAAGAAGTCTTTGGGGAAGGAGAAAGACTAACACTCCCAGAAAATTAGAATTTAGTTGTGTTATAATAGTTAGAATGCCCCTCACAGGTGAATACTAAATGCTTTTGCAGTTAAATATTGGGGTAACCCCTTACATTTCATACAATGGAAAGTGCTTTAATACCTCTTAAAGGGACAAAGGACTATAATATGTTTTTGGTGAAAGAGGGAGATCCTAGCGTAAAATAACATGTTATCAGAACAGTATGATCTCTCTTTAGACAAACTAGAACTCTTGTAGTCTGATTGTAGTGAGAATGAATTAGACAGAAGCAGAGAACAGTGTGTGTATGTTAATATAAACTGATGCAGTGCACTTTGTCTTTCTTTCACAGATTGTCATACTGAAGGACAGAATATCCTTTTCACTGATGGAGAATACATTAATCAAATAGCAGCATCTAGAGATGTAAGTGTTACATATGATGGGTAAACTATTTTTCTCTCAACTGAATTGTTTTATTTTACAATACTTATAGCTTCCTTTTTGCTTAATGTTTGGCTTTTTCTTCGTTAACACAGCTAAGGAAGAAATTCATGTAACTAGAGATAATGAGAAACTGCCATATTTGTGCATAAAGGAGCGGTATTTTGGTATTTATCCACACAATTTTGATTTGTGATGGATTTTTCAGATGTTTTTGATTTTTCAGATAAGTTTTAAGAAAAACTTTGTTGCTCTTTCTGAGAAAAAAATCTTATACATGGAAAATGGCTTTTTAACATGTTATTCTACAGGGTCTCTGTGGGATAAGCTTCTTAGAGCTTAATTATAATTTTGTTTCTAATTTAATTTCCTGTTATTGCTTTGGTACTTTTTGGGGAATTTCAGTCAGATTTAATGGAAGGGGTATGAAAGATACTACATTCCAATAGATTTTTATATGAAAATTGCCTATTGGCTAAAGCTGTGGAAACCCACTTAAGTGTGTCTACTAGGGGCAAAACAGTTTTAGCTGTTCTATGTTTTGTTTGGCAGACAGTTATTACATTCTTAGTTCTGGACTGGTTACTGTTTTTTGACAGTGAGAAAGCTGTAAAACAGGGATGGGGCAGGGGTGGGGTGAGACAGGGTTGGCAAGAGATGCCAGATACGCAACTATAAGAAAACCAGGATTAATGCATTTCCCTGTTAACAGAACAACTTGTTTTTTAACGTGGCCAGATGAAGATACGTCATCTGCACTTGTAAACAGAAACCTGTTTGAGCTACTCTTTAAAGCAGTCACTCTTAAACTGCATGCAGAATTTTGGGTTCTAAATCAGGAGAAGTGGAGGGCTTAAAAGATAGATGTAAACAGCTATAAAAGCAAGATTTCTATAGTGAGATTCAGAGTTAATTATTTCTATAGCAATTCACTATTTTCATAGTCTTCATAGTGTTTTCATAGAATTCAATATATGTTTAAGGTCTGTCAGATGCTTATCTTCTTTTCTCCTCTATAATAAACGTTACTTTATCAATGTGTCCTCTGATAATTTACTCTGAAATAGTATTATACTGATGTACTTAGGTCATGAAAAGTAAATTAATGCATTTATTATACAGTATAAAGTAGATTTTTTTATTTATTGCAGGACGGCTTTGTAGTGCGAATATTTGCAACAAGTACTGAGCCAGTACTGCAACAAGAACTGCAGCTTAAGCTTGCAAGAAAATGCTTACATGCCTGTGGCATCTCATTGTTTGATCTGGAGAAAGACTTGCACATTATCAGTAAGTCCTCCTCTTTGAAGGTTAATAACAAGCCTAGTAATTCAAATAATAAAACTGAAACACTGCCCTTCCCTTTGTTTGCCTTTATTATGTGCAGGAAGGTATAGCTCCATTATAAACACGTGGAGAAGTACAAGGGTTTTGAAACTGCTTTAAGCATTATTTAACTCACAATAATCGCATACATTCATTTTGAATCACCTTTCTGTCTATAGCACTACCCATGGTTTTCCAGCATTTTCCTCTAGCTGTATGATAAATATATAATTGTTTGAAGCTTGGACTTCATAATAGTGCTCATATAACATGTAGTTAAGCTATAGAACTCCTTGCTGTGGGTCAAAGTCAACAAAAGTTTAAAGGGCTGCTGGCTGGATTAATGGAAAAGAAATGCATTGAAAGATACTAAATATTTGGAAAGCACCTTTGCATGAGAATTTGAGATGCAAAATTGTTGGTGTCTACAAAGATATTTTAGAGAAATATCACTTGGCCTTTGCTTTAGGTTTTTTTGCTCTGTTAGATGTCTGGTTTTGCAGCTGTCAGAACAAAAGCATATTTGCCTCCATGGACCTTTTGTCTGACCAAGTGCAGTTGCTCTTATGCTAGTGCTTTTTTCCTCTTTGAACAACTCTGCCAGGTCTAGCCCAGTAAGCCTTCCTGTGGCAGCAAAACTGTGTTTCACTTGTAACTTTCGCAGAACCTTTGTTACGACAAACTCTCCCTGGCAGAGTTAGGTCCGTAAACCGGTCTGTGAAACTGCCTGGTTAAACTGTCCAGTTAATGCAATCTTACTTGCGCAGGTACAGGGTTTGATGAGGAATCAGCTGTCCTTGGTGCTGGAAGAGAGTTTGCACTGATGAAAACTGCTAGTGGAAAGGTACTGAAAGTGTTCTGTAGTAAATAGCAAATTGCATCAATGTATTTCGACATGTTTTTAATTTAACTATTATTTTCCACGATTCCTTTTTGCCTTTTTAGTATGTTAGAATGAATTTATATGACTGTATTTAAATACATTTTCAGAGCACACTTTAAAGGGAAAAAGGCAAATGGTTATTTGAAAACATAAACAAAACAGATGGTGCTGGAACCATTGAGAAATCTGTGGCTTGAATTTATAGGAATTTCTATAGTTAATCTTACTTAGAGACAGCGTGGGGCTTTGTTTTAGATTTAGGGGACAAAATTACCTTTTGTCTATAAACTATGTATTAGCACATTTGCAAAATTTTTTACCACATAACTTTTCATAAACAGTCTGACCGTAGTAATTTATTAAAATCCCAGCCTGATTTTTCTGATCCTTCAGAGAATTATTGACTCCCCCTATGCAAAGTTTTCAATTGATTTCTTTAAACCTGTTTTTAATGATTTGATATGTTTGTTCTGCTCAGTGGAGACTGTTTTTCAGAGGCATTTGCGTATTCATTGAAATGTAGAAATAATTTTGCATACTGTCAGTATGACTTTTTACATTATTTACTGTGTTTCTGTTTCAGTTTGGGAAACTAATATTATTTTACTCGTATAAGCATAGTTGTTTGTTTTCCTGTGTTCAGAATTGTGTTGCTTTATTGTAATGAAGGCCTTGCTCTGCTGCTATCAAAACAGTGAGATAGGTGAAAATGTTCATAAATAAACTTAACTATTTTTTCCTAATAAAATTTAATAGTACGAAGCAGAATTTGATCAAGCAGAACTCTTCAGACATTAGAAAAGACAGATTAATTTGATCTTCAGACTAACAAATGCCTCTTCGATATAAAATTAACAGATTTCCTAGTTTTGGTCTCTGAAGTTGTGTGTTTAGGTATGAAATACACTGTATAAGACAATGAAAGATAGCTTTAGGTGCCCACATAGGTTAACACACCCATTTTGTAGTACTGTTGAGTAGCATGGTTCTAGAAGAAACTTTTTAGTCCATTTCAGTAGTTTTGTGTTTGTTCATGTGAAATATTTTATTCTATGTTATTTATGTACTCAGTAGCCACTGTGCATTTACTGAAAATAAGTTTTAAAAATATATTGAAAAACATTAAAATTTATAGTAATTTGGTATTTTTAATTATTTTCTTTGTTATACCATCTTGTTTTTACACAGAGCAGACATTTCTCTTAAGTGTTTTAAATGTTTAGTTTCCTCCGAGTAGTTTCTTCTGAACAGTTCTTTCTTGTGTATTCAACTTATCTAGCCAAACAATTATATATGAAAACTAACTCTGTGGCACAGTAGAAAGCACATTTCAAAACAAGCAGAATCTAATCAGATTGTTTCCCCCATTGAGTCAAAATTCATGGGTTTAGGGTAGAGATATTGAAATAGTGTAAACAATGTCAGGCAAAGTTCTGTATGGTTTGAAATGACAGGATTTAAAAACAATGCAACTTTAAAAATGATGCAAGTTTAAAGTGCTGTGGCATAACTGAAAATGATAAAATGTTTTCTTCCAGATTTATTATACTGGCAAATATCAGAGCCTTGGAATCAAACAAGGTGGTCCTTCAGCAGGAAAATGGGTTGAACTCCCAATCACAAAATCTCCAAAGATTATTCAGTTCTCTGTTGGACATGATGGCTCACATGCCTTACTTGTTGCTGAGGATGGAAGCATATTCTTCACAGGTTCTGCTAGTAAAGGAGAGGATGGCGAATCAAGTACGTATTATGCTTGCTTGACCAATGGTTGATAAAAGCCTGTTAACGACCTTTTAATTTGAAAAGAAGAGTTTTAACATTTTCCAAGAACATGTAAGCATGCCATTGGGTTTGAGTTTTATGCCAGCCACAGGTCTTGACAACCAGTGCCACCACCTCTCCCGGCTAGAGATGTTGATCTCAGTTTTACCACAGTTTGGATTGTGTGGTGGGAGTGCTATTTTAGAGTTGTTCTGAGAAAAGGCAGTCATAAGCTTGGTCACAAGGCCATGCTGTCTTCCTGGGACTTTGTCTGAAAAACTGAAGAGCCAAACTTTTGCCTCTTCACTGTTGTTTTAGAGAACTTTGGAAACGGGTGTTTTGCCAGCTAACGCCTCTCCATAATGGAGAGGTACATTGATTAGAAATTGTGGAAGCATGGTGTTCTGTGCTTGATCAAGCAGAACTCTTCAGACATTAGAGAAGACAGATTAATTTGATCTTGAGACTAACAAATGCCTCTTCAATATAAAATTAACAAATTTCCTAGGTTTGGTCTCTGAAGTTGTGTGTTTAGGTTGAAATATGCTTTATAAGGCAATGAAAGATAGCTTTAGGTGCCCTAAAGCTGTGATCTGCTGTGATATTACATTAAATATTTCACTTTAGGAAACAGACTGTTCTGTTACGTTGTGTTAGATTACTTAAAAAAAAGTAAAGAATGTGTTTTGAAAAATACCTAGCTCCTGAGGATCTTAAAGCTGATATTTTTGAGTTGTTAGCCTCACGATGTGTACATTTTAATAGGATAAAGTTATATATATTTCATAGATAGCATTTTCATATAGTATTGAAGCCTAACTCAAATTCAAATTAATCTCTCAATAACGTTCTGTTTTAATAGTGTAGTTTGACGTTACCATTAAAATTAATATATTTTTCACAAAGCAGGTTTGTGGAAAAGTTCGGTCTGCTAGCCAAGGAATTTGAACGCAGATTTAATAAGCCTGAAATTTTTGTGCCTCAGTGCAGTCAGTTAGAAATATGATAAATAACACTCAAATATTGGTGTAAAATTCAAGACTTCAGGTAGTAGTAGATGGTTAGAATTTAAAAATTGATTTAAAATAGAATTTGAAAATCTTGATAAACAGCAGCAGTAGAGTCCAGCTTTGTCTCAATCAACTGTGTAGGAATTTTACCTTTCAAGGAAGTTGTTAACAAAAACTCAGTGGGCTGCATATGTGAGGTATGGCATAGCTCATGCAGAAACAAATCATATTTAACTTATTGTTCCTGTGAAAGATTAACTACACTAACAGTGTTCCCCAAGGATGTGTGGGTTTTCCCATGTAATATAACTAAAATACAGGCAAGAACATATTTTAAGGTTTGATAATGCATATAGAGTGGATTCTTGCATGCGTTCAGGGGAGAGGAAGTTAATAGTAGTACTCCTGTGTAAAAGTCTTTGGATAACAAATTTGGTATGTGCTATAGTAACTTTGTAGAGTCTTCTTAAATGCAAATCTACTGAAAACTGTGTGGGACAAAATCATACTACTTTCTCCAGTAAATGTAGAGTAAATTTAAGATATTCAAACAAAAATATTTCGGGAAATACATTTAAAATCACAAATTTCAAGATTTCTTTGCGCAGTTATTGGGAAGTTATCCAAAATACAATTAAACTGATGCTTTTTGTTGTATATTTAATTAATCTACAATTTCAGATGAAACAGAAGTTTAGTACTTTGAAGTAAATTGCTGTCACTGCTCTTGTTTAAACGAGCAAAATTTAGGTGAGAAGATTTAGGTGAGAAGATTTAGTGCTTACTAGATCTTCTTACTGAAGAATCTGCTCAAGGACCTGATCAAGGTCTTTCTGAGTTCTTTTAAAAGAAGTTGTTCAACTCTCTTCTGACTCATCTGGTTCTCTTTGTCACACTCTAATTTGGCTCAGAGTGGATATGCACAAGTTTTAATTTTTTCCTGTATTGGGTCTAGCTGAGATGGAGTTAATTTTCCCCACAGCAGCCCTCGTAGTGCTGTGCTCTGTATCGGTAGCTAGAACAGTGTTGATAACACACCAGTGTTTTGGCTACTGCTGAGCAGTGCTCACACAGCATCAAGGCTGTCTCTCCAACATTGCCCCCCCCACCAGTAGGCTGGGGGTGGGCAAGATCTTGGGAGGGGACATAGCCAGGACAGCTGACCCAAACTGACCAAAGGGATATTCCATACCATATGACGTCTGCTCAGTATAAAAGCTAGGGGGAGGAGGAGGAAGTGGGGGGCATTAGTTTGTTTACGTTTGTCTTCCGGAGCAACCACTACGCGTACTGAAGCCCTGCTTCCCAGGAAGTGGCCAAACATCGCCTGCTGATGGGAAGTAGAGAATAAAATCTTTTGTTTTCCTTTGCTTTCATGCGCGACCTTTGATTCTGCTTTATTAAACTGCCCTTATCTCGACCTGCGAGCCTTTCGTTTTATTTTCTCCCCCTGTCCAGTTGAGGAGGGGGAGTGATAGAGCGGCTTTGGTGGGCACCTGGCATCTGGCCAGGGTCAACCCACTACATTTCCCCTGATTTCTTTTAAACCTGGGCAGGGAGACTGGGTTTCTGTCAGCAGAGTGTGTGTGTGTGTTCTTTGTACAAAGTTGGTAAATGTCAGCAAGTGAAAGTAGCTGGCAGTTCTCTGACTTGGGCAAAAATTCACAGGCAGTAATGGTAGCTGTTAGTTGTTTTATCCAGTCTTTAGCTATGTTGTTACTGTTTTGTTTGAGGCCAGATTGCAAACAATGATTTTGAGGTGGGGGTTTTTTAGTACTTTTTCTTCCCTTTTTCCTCTTGTGGGAATCTGTTGTGACTCAAAGGTTTTCTAAACATGGTTTTAATAAATAGAGAATTTAATATTTTTCTTAAAAAAAAAAAAGAACTTGTGTAACGTTTCTCTGTGAACTTATTGTGCATATATTGTCATATATATTCTTCTCAAATGGTAATGAGGACTTTTTTTACTCTGTGCTGCTTTGTAAAGTTCATAAAGTTAGTTCAGTATATATATAAAAGAAAAACTTGAAGAATCATTCCTGAAAGATAGCTATCTAATCATGGCTTTGCTTGCCATTGAATTTTTTGAGAGAAACCGGTGTATTCCAATAAAAATTAGACCAGGAGATCACGCAGATGGATTTTTTTTTTTTTCAGTAGCAGTCTGAAAACTAACCTGTAATTATAAAACAAATGTTATTGTGCCTTTGAAGGTTTTTTGGTAGAATGAGTTGCAATTTATTTATTTATTTATTTAAAGCTAAAAGCAGACGGCAGTCAAAACCATATAAACCTAAAAAGATTATTAAAATGGAAGGAAAGATTGTCATATCTACAGCGTGCAATAATGGAAGCAGTTCTGTAATTTCAAAAGATGGAGAACTCTACATGTTTGGAAAAGATGCCATTTACTCTGATAGTACAAGTAAGTTAATATTTGTCTTTTAAGTGATTTCTCAACTAGAATAGTTGAAATTAGTCTGGAAGTTTTTAGCCTGTGGAAGTGATGTTTGTGTGTTTCTTACTCTCCTAATAGATTTCTGAATTTCTGCTGATTCAGCCAAATATGACAGAGGGATAGAAAGAGAAGACAGTTGCCTTAAGTTCTGTAAAAATATATAGCAGCACTGGTGACAAATACCTGAATGAATGCTTCCACTAAGGAGGAAAAAAATCATTTGTTGTATTAGTCTGACACTAGAAGGCCACACAGGGAAAAGTCACAGAAATGAGACATGTTTTGTTATGAACAAAGGCTGCAGGAAAATAGGCCTTATACGTTTCTCTGCTCACAAGACAGCCTGTTTTGAATTTGCAGGTGATCCAGTACATCTCAATTTAAATAAAATATTAAAGAAATAAACTCCAATGGTGTTACGACTCCTTTAGAATTGTTTTTCAGAACAAGTGATTTGCAGCAGAGTTTGGTTTGGTTTTGGTTTTCCTTTCTTGGCAGGACAAATGGCCTAGGCGTAATTCTCCTTTCACTTCTTATTCTAGCACTTGTTTTTTATATCTGCTGGTTTTCTCCCTTGCTGTTAATTTAAAAATTGTCAGTATCCACTGGCAATTTTGTTATATCACTGAAGTTTCCTTCTCAGGTGGAAAGTGCAATTTACCACTCAACTGTTTTATGCCTTACAGGTTTAGTAACAGATTTGAAAGGCCATTTTGTGACTCAAGTAGCCATGGGAAAAGCTCACACCTGTGTGTTAATGAAGAATGGAGAAGTTTGGACGTTTGGCGTAAATAATAAAGGACAGTGTGGCCGAGACACAGGCTCCATGAGCCAGGGAGGAAAAGGTGAGGGACCTAGATTTTTCCTTTTGTTTTGTGTGCTGGAAAATGTCACAAGTGAAAACATAGCTAAGCATTTTATTATAAAATATAATTCCGATACTAAAGCTTAAGTACATGCAACGTGCTCTAAAAAAAACTAGGTATGGATGCTTTCACTTCAACTGTCAGGTATTTGGTGTTCTGCGCATACTAACAAACTTAGTTATGTTAAAAAAAAAAATCTCAATTACTTTTCTTTTGTTGGTGAAAAACCTTTTCTTTAAAAGAAATGAATAAAACCAAACCTCATCACTCCTTGTCTTACTATGTGCCATTGTCCTAGTAAGAAAAAATTTTTTATCTTTCCTTGTTTGCATTCAGTCTTGAGGCTGTTGTTTGCCTAAACAGGGCATGAATGCAAGCCTACATCTTTCTACACACAACTGAATGTTTCCATTACTGCTGAATATAGGTATGAAAAATCATACCTATTCACCTTTGCTGGATTGGAATACTCTATAGGTGACAAGTAAATGACCTGTTCCTAGTATACTGAATATAAATGTTTCATTTGCCATTTAGTTGTGAAACCTAGCTCTATACCCCAGCCCATGCTCACAGAGGTTTCAGAAGTGTCATTGTGCTGGCTGAGCATGCAAATCAGGCATGCCTAGTAATTTCTTTTAAAATCTGATCTGCGAGTGTTCTTCAGAGCTTCCTCAGTAGCCACTGTTGGCCTCAGAAAACAGCTATTTCTTGTTTCAATATCTTAATTAGGTTTTGGAGTTGAGAACATGGCAACAGCAATGGATGAAGACCTAGAAGAGGAACTGGATGAAAAAGATGAGAAGTCCATGATGTGTCCTCCAGGCATGCATAAATGGAAGCTGGAGCAGTGTATGGTGTGCACTGTATGTGGCGATTGCACAGGCTATGGAGCTAGCTGTGTTAGTAGTGGGCGTCCTGACAGAGTACCTGGAGGGTAAGCAAATGTGTGGAAATATACTTGCTATAGTGTGTTAAATGGCTAAAGCATGTGTTGAATGTAAATTGAGATGATGTGTTCTTAAACTTTAATCTAAGGCAACATTGTATCTAAAAAGACTGTGCTTTTAAAATCAGAAGTAGGTTAAAATTTTTGTAAATAGCTTGCAATGGTTGCAGGTGATTTAGTTTTAAGTGCATTTTTTTACATTTCTTTACCGTATTGTTCTTTACTAGAAGCTGTTGAATTAATTAACTAATATAATCATTCTCTTGATGGAGCTGCTGGCTTTGGGATGACCTTTCTTCGTCTTATGATGGAAGTTTTTTTTATCTTGCTGTTCCAGTTGCTTTTATCTGTTACTTCAGGGTTGAGCTGCATAACGGGCTACTGCTTTACATATTGCCATTACTATTTCTGCAGCATTGCATGTACTCGTTTCCTTGTTCATGTTTTCATGTGGTGTATGTTTAATTAAATGAAGAAAAGTTAATGCTGAGAAGTCAGTTCAGATATGTACGGTCAGTGTATGCTCCCTGGCACCATGCAACAGCAGCTGGGCTTTAAACTAGCTATACTTTCTGTTTATCTCAGGAAAAATTACATGTCCGCAGATAGCACAAACTAATATTGTATGTTTTAATTACTAAGGCATCAATAATGCATGAAAATAAAAGATAGTGATGAAGCAACTCTGTTTGCTGCAGAATCTGTGGCTGTGGCTCAGGTGAGTCAGGCTGTGCTGTATGTGGCTGCTGCAAGGCGTGCGCTAGAGAACTGGATGGCCAGGAAGCAAGGCAAAGAGGAATCCTTGATGCTGTAAAAGAGATGATACCTTTAGATCTCTTGCTGGGTAAGTGATATGAAATTAGCAAGATGGCTTTTAATTTTCTTACTGCACCTTTTTTTTCCTCAGTATATCTGTTTACACTCTTTAATAAACTCAATCCCACTGCTGACTTTTGAAACTTGAACTGGAATAACAGGTTAGTTTAGAAATAGGTTTGTTCTTTTCAGTTAATATTTCAGTTAGTATTTTGATTCTTCTGTATGATAAAACTTTGTATCTTAAATAATGCAGTTCTTTCTTTCCAATCAAATTACTGAACTTTTAGACTTACAGGACAGTTTTAGTATAATATTGTTAAAATGGATAAAATGTTGCTTATTAGGCAGATTTATTTATCGGTGTATATAGCAAAGTGGGATCATTCTGGTAAGTGAAATATTTTAAACTTGCCCTTACTATAGACATGTGTGCCATTTTGACCTGTGCAGTTAAGATACTAATGCTGATACTACAAAGTTGTTCTTGTCCTTTTTTGATAGCCTGAAATTTTTTCTATAATCTTTTTATCAGGGTTTTTTGCAGTCACATAAAAGATGGGCAGTATTGTTTCTTGAAAACGTTTTTCTTTTCTCTCTTAGAAATTTTCAGAGAGAAAGAGCTGCCAGGAATGTAGAAATTACTTTTAAAAAAACCCAAAACACCTCCCATCCCACCACCCCCCAAAAACACCCACCTTAGGGGAAAAAATACCAACTGGTGTGATGATTGGAAAATATAGTTTGGGATCTTGTCTTGTAAGATCTGTTACCACAGCATTTTTAATATTGTATTCTCTGTACTTAAAACTGGGCAATTACAGGTTTTTGGAGTTCAGACTTTCCTTCCTTACTTTTTTTTTTTGTATTTAGATTTACATAGAGCCCTTAATCCTGCATGGATGTATGGATATAGTATCTGGTATAGAAAAGGACCATAAAATAATCAGATGCGTGACTTAAAATATTTATACATCTCACCAATTTGGGGGGGAGGGAATAGTAATGATAGAAAATTATATGCTATACTTTGAGTGTGGGATTTTTTTTTTCCCCAAGCAAAAGTTAAATAGAAAGTAGAAGTGGTTCTCTTTATAAGTAAACACTAAGGACCCCAAATAACCTCACTGTGCAGTCCTGATACTTCTATACAGATATTTCTAAATATAATTTGCTTGTATATGTCTATCACAGAAGTAGGTTTATACTGATGGTGAATGTGGCAATAGCAGCTCTGCTTCACAGCTTTATTCTCATGCATGACCAGGGAGGAGTTACGGTTTTTGTGCTAACCTCCACTTTGCTAACTCCTCTCCTAGCAGGATAGACAACAGCTCTTGGTCCTGTGTTGGGCTTGACATAGTTGGAGATGAGGGCATTGATCACATTTGTCTGGAGAAAAGTGACAGTGCTTCCAAGTGGAGTTTTTGTTTGATACTGGGAGCAAGGTATATTTTTTCTAGGTTGTTGCAGTTGGCTGAAAAAACATTGGAAAAAGGTAGTGCTTACAGTAGTTTTATTGTTACATTCATTGAAGTCATGTTTTCTGTTTTAAAAAGTGCTTATCAGTTTGTTTCAAATTCCTATTAAATTAGCTAGTTTGGTAAATAAGTCAGATTTACATACAGACATATATGTGCATTAAAGTAATTGCATGCTTCTTAGTAAGCACAGAGCATATAGTGGTAAAGCATTCTTAAACTAAAAAGTATCTAATCTATTTAAAACGTTTTTAAAATATAAGCAATTTTATGCTTGTTTTAATAATAATCCTTTCTGAAACTTTTTGGGGAAAATTTGAGATAACCGTGACAACACATAACTAAATATAAATATGTATGTGCTTAACAGAAAGAAAGTACTAAATAGTATTCAGTGATGTTGGAATTGTGGCAGATTCATGAAAACCAGGAAACTCAGCGATAAGGCCTAAAACTCTTCTCCAAATTTACTCAACTTCTTTTTTTATTTCTAAATATTGTGTCAGAGGCATATAAAGAGCAGGTAGTAAGTAGGCTCCAGTTTTCATTTACTTAACTTCTTCTGAGGGTTATTACCATCATAACAATTTTTACATATTTTATTTTCTTAATCTATGTAGCTGTTCCTGTTCCTGGAGTTAATATTGAAGAACACCTTCAGTTACGGCAAGAAGAAAAGCGGCAACGTGTAAATAGGAGACATAGATTGGAAGAAGGAAGAGGTAAGTGACTTTCTTATTGATGAGAGGCTTGAATAGTTTAAGCAAACTTCTTAGTCTGTTTTCTAAGAATGGAAGTTAATTAGTTTTGCTCCAGTGAGCCAATACAGTAACCAAGCAAAAATTGCAACCTAAATAGCTAGCTTATGTTATTTAGCGTGCTTTTGGAAAATTATGGAAAATCTGTATGTTTAACAAAGTCTACTCATAAGACTCAGAATTTAATGGTGAGGAGTAGCATTTTATATCACTTTCATATAGTCAATTTTCATTTGTTGCCGTTTCCTAGTTGAATAATAGTTTTTTAAAATGTAGATGCTAAAACTTTTTTTATATTAAGAGTTTATATGCCTTTTTATATGACGAGTTGAAATGACTGCAAGCCTGTCCAGTGCTAGTTACCTATAATATGAATTATTTATTATTATTATTATTATAAATTATTTAATTTCTGTTGTATAATAGTAAGCAGAATTTCTTGTTTTATAAAATGAACATTTCTATATTTGAATAGCATGAAAAAATTGACACACTGACTGAATTAAAAAACAAAACACTGCATCATTTCAAAATTTTCTTGCCTTGTGTATTATCTACCTTGGGAATTATTGTTGATTTTTCCACACAAACGATATGTACCTTAACAGATTTTCAGTACTCTTCTTGTTTTAAAATACCTCAGTGTCTTAATCTGGTAAATAATTAAAGTTGAGAGGTTTAGACTGATTTAAATCATAATATTTTAGTGAAGCATGATGATGTGGTTGGTAAGATTATTGTGTGTTGAGAAGAGGAACAACTTTATTGGAAAGTTTTGCTCTTCCCGTTCCTGCTGTGTTAGTGAATACCATTTTGATTCTCCTTTTAGGAATTAGGTACTGTTTTTACTCAGATACAAAATGCGCATTGTGATCAAGCTTAGTTCCTAGACTCCATGCCAGTGAACCTTGTGGGGCAAACTGTGGCTTTATTTCACTTGCATGTGAGAAGTTACTGGTCTTACCACAAATAAGGAGCAACAAGGAAGAGAAAGCTTCCTATGCGTGTGGAGAAGGATGGAATATTTATTTTTCTTTGAATCTTTGTGGTTAATTTTAGCTGTGAGGTGGAGAGAGGAAGGCTTTTTTCTTCCTTTGTCTAGGTCATGTTGGAGCTGTATTGCATACTGCTGGCAAATACTAGGTACAGCTAACAATCGTTTTTTCTTAAATCCTCATTGAATGCCCAGATATTATTGAAAGCTGCTGCTGTTCAGCCCAGAAGGGTAATGATGACAGAACTGGGAGGTGAATTTCAGTTGGGGGGGGGGGAAGAGCAGCAAAGAAACATTTCAGTTTGCTTCCATTCTGTGGTTAGAACTAGAACCAGAGCAGCTTATCCCTTTTGTATGCCATCTGTCTCTTAAAAAAAAAAAAAATGAAATAAAATGTTTCAGATCTAACAGAGTCTCAGGTGATCAATATCAGGAATGTGGTGTTATTGTTGGTTTGGTAGGTGTATAGGGACTGTAGCTAAAAAGATATTGCTGGCCAGCTTGTTGCACACATCCATATTGTATTCTGTATCAAAAGAACATTGAAATTCCATACCTGTGTGGCTACTGGAGGTAGTGGGTATGTCTGGCTGGAAGGGTTGGAGATTAGTCTCCTGTTTCAGTTCAGAATGACTTATGTGATAAAGCTGGGAATAGTGTTTCACAAATACTTAGAGATCTTAATTTACATAATCAGATATGAAAATTTGTTTTGATAATCAATCTTGATTTACATAATCAGATGAAAAAGTTGGAGTTTTTTTGCTTCTCCATCCAAATGCTGCAGTTTTCCATGAGTTGGTGGAAAGAATAGCACCATTCTTGAGAACTCTTATGATGCTGCTCTTTTCATGAGAGAGACCAAGAACATTTAAGTGATCTACTAGATTTTCATTTTGCTGTGCAAAAGGTTTTGCAGCCTGAAAAAACTTAGTTATGCTAATGTTAAAAAGAATAGGCAGACTGCTTAGTTTGCAAAAAAAGTCCTAGTATTTGTGCATACATAACTGAACAAATCCTTGCTAATGAAGTAGCTATTTAGAGATCCAAAGAAAGGTTTCAACCTTTCACTTCTCTGAAAACATTGCTTAGTCAGTTAAAGGCCAGATTAGCTATGTTAGGGTCTTTCCTTCATGTACACAGTGTTTTGTTTGTCGGGATTATGATTTCTGGGTTGTAGTGTGTTAATGTGTGCCTTTTGTTCTTTTATGCCTGATCAGTGAGAAACAAAGCATGTGTAATTTTTGATAGCCAAGAATAGGATCCATCACTGAATGTTACTGATCATTCTTTAGTTACAGTTAGTGACCTTTATTCAATACAAATATTTTCAGTAGATCTTGAATGTCTTATAAACAAGAGGACTACGAAAGCTTTTTAAGTAAATGTAGGAATATTTCATTCCTGAAACAAGCAAGCAAAAAAACCAAACCAAACCAAAAATCACAAAGAAACCTCTCACTCATTTGCCCACTGAATGTGTTGAAATAGGAGCAAATTTTAGGACAGAGGTGTAAGAGCACATCCAGAGCTGGACGTATACTGATTTCCACATTGCAGGTTTTTAAGTGGTCTAATTGTTTGTGCTTCTTTACCAAAGGTCCAGATTTAGTCCTGTTACAGTGGCCTCTGATTTAAAAATATGTTCCAGTGGTCCATTTGAATTAAGGGAGAAAGTGATGGTTATGTCTATAGGTATGACAATCATTTAACTCCTTCATGAAGTCAGTTGTGGTCTCTTGTATGGAAGAAGATGAGTATGCTCATCTTTATTTGCATTTTTCTGCAAATATAAAGTATGAATTTCAATATTCTGGGAAGAAGTAGTTGTCATTAATAGCTACAATATCAATGACCTAGTTAAATGTTACTATATTTTCAATCAAGAGCAGTTAACTCATCTCTCAAGCATCTTCCAAGTCAAAGTAGCCTGCTGCTGCTGTAAGGGACCTGTATGTACGCTGTTCAGCAGCACCATGCTGAGTGGTAAGTAACTTCAGAAATTTTAGGTGCTTATGCTGAAGATTTCTTTGTTTTTTATCTTGAAATGAGTCATAGCAGTTTAGATTATACTTGCTATGATCAAATTGTAACCAGTAAATAATTTTTACATTCAGAACCAGTTATTTGTGTTGCTTCACTCAACAAAGAAATTTTATTTTAGTGACGAATTAGATCCTTAAAATTAACAGTGGAAAAAAGTGTTTTGGTTTGGAATAATAAATCTATTATTTAAAAAAACTTAGAGTTTCTTAATATTGGCTATATTTCTTTGTTCTTTTCAGTGCAACAAGTATGTACCGTGTGTTCAGGTGACCAGTTTTGCTTCTCTTCTGTGACGGTGGTAGAGCTACTTCACTCAGCTGCTTCTTTCTGCTTCTAGCTTAATGGGTGTGACAAGAGCAATGGAGAGGGCTCAAAATCAATTCCACATTTTTGAGTCTGGTGTATGACCTTTTGAGAAATAAAGCCAGCTGTATTCATCACAGCTTTTATGCTAAATCATAATATCTCAGCATAACTATTGATGGATGTTTCTCAGCTTTTCAGTGTCCCTTTTGTTCTGGTGAGAAGTGAAGGAGCTGATCTACCATGTGAAAAGTTTGTTGGTTTTGAAACTGGTTTAGGGCTTGGTGGGAATGGTGGGAGGTTGAGCGTAGAAGTAGTTGTGCTTTATTGTTTTCTGTGGTAATGAGGAAGTTTTGTATGTTAGAATGTTCAGAACATGGTTAGATTATTTTTCCTTTCCTATAAAACACCGATTTTTTTAGTCTTGGGGGCATTAAATTATGCGTTAATGGATTACAGAAATCCCTGGGCCGCATTGTGCAATTAATGTAATGAACCTAAGATTACCATTTACTGAGTGAGCTAATCTTGAAAGCTGTTCCTGTGACTTTTTTGGATTGATATTTGAAATAACAGAATTTGGAAGTAGTCAAAGATTTCAATTTATCGCTTAAAGATAATTCTGCTTTTTTCAGAAGGCTGTGAGAACATGAAAATAGCTTTTTAAACAAACTGTATTTAACTAATAAGCTAAAAAATACAGAAATAGCTCTTAATATGGTGATAATAAACCGTCTCGTGCTTCACTGGTATTTCACTACTCTTTCTCAGCCTATGATGTAAAAACCTTTAGATGATCATTACTGAGATACAGATTTGGCGTGTAGTTAACCAGGGTTTAGCTTTTGATGCCCTTACGGAAAGGGAAAATTATTTTCCATCAGTCTTATTCTACTTGGAACAACAAAAGAACCTGCAGGAGATTGATTAATTTTAGTCAAAGCTGCTGTGTTTTGAGACAATATTACCTGAGGCTGCCTATATTTGGGCAATTTCTGATTTTTCTGAAGTGTAACTGATTCAGTTAATTTAGAAATTAGTTTTACTGTGGTAGGCTGAGTATCATATAAATCTGTTTAACATCTGCCCAAGCCACTATGAGCTTGGAATCAGTTTGTCAGTAACACTATTCTCGGTTCATTGCTGAACATATACCTAAATGTACAGCAGAACTATCTATTCAGATACAATATTTTTCATTAAATATTAGTGCAGCTTCTTTATATAGTTTTAGTTAAATATTTATTTTCATGTTTTCAGGACCTGGAGGTTATATTTATTTTAAAGTTCTTTAAACAAACCAAAACCAATCAAAAAACCCCCTTTTTACTTGAAACAATATCAAACCCGTATATGACTTTCTGTTTAAGAATGCTTTCAAGAGAAAGCTGTAGGTGTTTGTCCTTAATGACCAGCAGGTATGGTTCTGTGAAATTACATTGTTGTACTTGAGTTTGTGATTACTTTCTGAAGGAGGTCATTATTGTTAATAAAACTGATTTTTAAAGTAGAAATATTTATATTTCTGTTGTAGTTTTAGAACTCAGATTTGCGGTAGACTCAATGAGAACAGTTCTGGTTTATTTTTGCTGTTTTAATTTACCTTATGTGTTTATGTACAGAAATGCATCTTTCACATTTATTTAACAATATGTACAAAGTCAAGTATTCAGAAGGGAGAAAGTGTCAAAATTAAGATTATCATAAATCTTACTTCTATCTCATTCTCTCTCACCCCCAAATTGCCCTGCATGCTTGTATTGGCTAGACTGCATCTCTCTTTCCTCTATAAAAAGCCCTAATAATTTTTCTTCCACATCTGATTTATACAATTTAAGTGACAGTAGAAAAGAGCTTTAAGAACACAGGAAGAGGCATGTATCCTGTTTTTATTTTCAGTGTTTTGAACAAAAAAAGCAAACTGCAATTAACCTTAGTGCCTGCACAGCACAGTGACATTCTCAGTGAATATTTCTGCCATAATAATAAATTGCTACTCATAGTCTGAAAAATACAGTTTTAAAGAACATGCACCTTAACTATTTTCCCTGCCTCATAGGAATACTGAGTTTTGTTTCCCTTAAGGCTATAGAGGTAGGACGTTATTGCAGTATAATGTTTTCCACTTTTAGTGGAACTGAAACTAAGCATTTGTCCCCAATTTCATTTTCTGAAATATTTTTCTTTAAAATTTACCACCTGTTGACCTATTAGATAACTATTTTTCTATATGAGCATTTTGCCTACCTATTTTATTATTTTAAAAACCCACCAAAACCCTGTTTTTTCTCTTACAAGTATTCAAGAAGCCAAAAATAGGTTTTTACAACAGAAAGTGCCGTCCAACCTAGGACTTTCCTGTGCAACTTTAATTTATACTGCTTGTGTATATTCCTGATGATACAATCTTCAATTGTGTGGTCGTGTACTATTTTTTCAGGTAGCCTGCTACATTCAGTGCACTGGTGTAGAAGTCACCATTTGGGATGATTAATTTCAGTCTTATGTAATTACAGCTTGCCATATAGCGTTTGTTTAGGGAAAGGTACTAGAAGAAATCAAAATATGTGTAATATAAATTCAAATCAAATAGTAAACTCTTTGATAGTTCTGCCTAAGTGCTTAGATGGCCAAGAATGCAAAAGCACGCAAGTGCATGTGGGATGATATTAATTGTGTACGTTTTCATGTAGTCCACTGTGTTACTTAATAAATGCATTCTGTTTTGCTAGAAAATGAAAGGATTTCTGTGGATAAATATTTTTTCCTTTACACTCTTAATTCACTGCCAGACAAAGTCCATTTTGAAAGGCCTGGATCCTGCAGGACCAAGAAAGAAAAGCTAATCTTGACGTTTCCTAGGCCAGGGATGTTTAACCTCGCAGCTTAGCTATGGGAAAACATTCTATAAAAAAATAAAGGGAGAGAGTGAATGTCATTATGCATCATATAGCAACTGATTTAAAATAGCAGCACTACAGTCTACCAGTGACTCTCCTTTGCTTATCTCTCTGACTTGAGCTACTAAAATAGCTGAGAACAGTAATAGGTTGTTATTCCCCCTGTAGATCTATGTTAGAGGCTTCTAGAAGAGTTTTTCGAATAATACTCTGCAGGCATTTTTTAACAAAATAAAGGAAGTGTCTAATGCATGGCTGAATTGTTCCACCAGAATAATTCATAATACCTAAACTCTGCTCCCTTTGTACAGGCAACCTCAGATGTAAGCAGAGAGCAGATATGGTCTGTATGAATTGTTCTAGTGTTTTGTTTCCTGTGGTGTTATTTTGGAGGGAGAGGGGGTACTTTACATCTTGCCAGCACATGACTGAACATGCAGGCAGCACAATGTAATCAAAATGCAGATACTTCCTATCATATTGTGATCGTGTTACAGATTTAGCATGCATAAAAGCCAAAGAGGATGACAGACTTGCACGTCCTGTTACATGGATTGGATACAAATTATTATGAAACAGAGATATATTGCGTTTAACTTTATTTTGGATTCAAGTTCTTTGCATAACGGATGGGAACGTAGAGTATATAGGAATATCCAGAACAAAGATAAATCCTGCTTTGGTCAGAAGGTTAGAAACTGTTACAGAATTGTCATCTTGACTAGGGGAGTGTAATTCAGACAAGTAACTTGGCAGCTAAAGGCACCTGTGTGCTAGCACCATGCTGGAGCTGACAGCCTTTTATGCTTCCTAAACATTCTTTATCTCCCAAATCTCCTATAGTTCTTTTACTCTCCCTAATGTACTTCGCTTCCTTCTGTCCTCTTGAAATTCTCTCTTTTTTTGCCATCTTTGCTCTTAGCACTAAAATGCCAAAGGCTGCCTTTGGGGCTGTCTCTTGTCCTCTGGGTTGTTTGTTGTGCAGGCGTTTTCTGGAACTTCAGAATTTTTTGCCAAAGTTATCTAGATACCAGTTCTGTTTGGTCACCCACAAATATGTTAGATCCACACGCTTCAAGCTGCGCTCTTTGCAGTCCTTGCGTCTCTTTTTGCAACTTTTCTAATCTGAGTTTCACTTTTGTCATATTGTCCTGTCCATTCTCTATTTCTTGGGCTGTTCATTTCATTAGGAACTTCTCAGTAAGCAAGTCCCTTTACTTTTTTTTAAATTTTTTTCCCCTTATTTTCTCCTGTTCTTCATCCAGCTTTCCTCTGTATCTTTCATCCTTCAAACATTTTTAGCTTTCATAATCTGCTTGTCATTCGTCTCTCTCCCCTTTCTTGCCTTTTCCTGCTCTGCCTCGGTATACTTCTCAGTATCTCCCCTCCAACTTGGAAAGAGGGAAGGCATGGTATAATTTTTTGTGTAAGTCTAAACTCTGGGAAGTAAGATATTAAACACAGCAAGTGGCCTGGCAGAAAGTAATCTCTACCAAAAATGTATCTATTAAATGGAAGCTCCAATTGAGAGGAGACTGTGAAAAGTGGGAGCAATAGCAAGACAACTAAAGGAAGAATCTGCAAGATGAAGGTAAAGCAAAAGCAAATGATCTTCATCATTAGAAGGAGTTCTTAATTAACAAGGGGACCTATTCTGGGATAAAGAGAGTCCAGATAAATACAGTAGAACCAAAACAAAAAAATCTACGCTGTGTGTAGAAACATACATGATTAATGAGGTTTTGGGCCATTATATTAGCTAACACATGTATGAATCTCAAAGCTAGGGGGAAAGGCAGTAGTGGATTTTTAAAACATTTTTAATTTTCTTTTTTAAGTTAATGCTAAAATTTGGGAACTTCTGTGTGTGAAGACAAGTTTCTTCAGTTGAAGGTTCTAAGGCTAGGTAGATTTGGCCTAACTTCCACTTAAATTTCTTTCCGTACTGTTTACTGTTAGTGAAGGAACTGATGGACTAAAGCTGACAGCAGGAAACCTGAGACAATGGGCATTTATGAAAAGTTAGCCTACATTAGTTTGTTAATAAAGTTCAGCTAAGGAAATAGAGCATCAATGATTTTGGGAAGGAGGAGGAATACTTGTTTTCAACGTTTCGCATAAGCTGTTTATAACATGACACAAAGCCTGATTTGGGGTGATTTAGTTTTTTGGATTTGTTTTTTTTGTGTGTGTGTTTTGGGGTTTTTTTTGTTTGGGTTGTTTGTTTGTTTGTTTTTTGATTTTTTTTGAAAGTCCGTGTAAGACTGGTCTGGGAACCCGTGGAATGGCGAGAGTGGCACTTGGCAGAATTAGCTGCTCCTGATTCATGGTTTCCCTTGAATGTGAGACTTCTGGAAGAAGGAGATGCCTCCAAAGAAATTCTTAGTGGCATGCTTTACCTTTAAAATAGAGGAAAAATACAGATTTAAGGAAAAAAGTGCTGGTCCATGATCTACATATAATCAACCTCAATTAAGCTTAATACAGCACTGCTTGGGTCTAGATTTTAAAAAGAAAAAGTAGTCTGGAGAAAATTTTAAATACATACATCATTGCTTTCTTCAAATACAAATCTTTTTTTGAAGATCTTTACATAGATGGGAAATATTTTAAAAATAAATAGATTTCAAAATTAGTAAGTAAATAAGAAAAAAAATCATATGATTTGAATAATTTTCTTCATGGAACAGGTATTTTTGGGTAGCTATTTTCTTTATAAGTGATAACTCTGCATTTTAAATATGATAATTACGAACAGTTGAATGGTTATGTTTTTTAAATTTAGCATTGATATGATGATATTGTTCCAAATTAATATTTTGAATGTAATATTGTAGGATGTAAGGCATGATAATTAATCTTTTTAACTATTAAAGACAGTAATGGTAAAATTTGCTATCCAATTTTACTCCAGTGGAGTCTGTTTTATTTCCATTGCTTGGAGTACGGTTGCATACTTGAAAGTTCAGATAAAATTGTCACTATGGGATATTTATTGTTTCTTTGCATAATATTTTGGTCTTATTATCAAGAAATGGCAACTTTCTTTTATTTAGGGCCTTTTGAATTTAGGAAAACAAGATTACTATATAATTATTATTCTTTTTTTTTCATTGCTTTTAATTTGAATTTTAACGCACTGTTTCCATTTTGTGAGCTTTCCTATGCATGTGCAAAATGTTTCTCCTCAGGCCCCCTTGTATTTCCTGGTCCTATTTTTATGAACCATCGAGAACAGGCTCTAGCCAGAATCAGACCCCATCCAGCACAGCTAAAGCATAAACGGGACAAGCACAAAGGTATTTGGTCTTCCTTATCGGCTAGGGTGGAAATAAGCCCATCCTCCCAGTCACTTCTTCATGCGCTGAATCTGTCTTTTCAAAGAACTGCACAAAATGGGTTCTGCCTTTCTTCTTGTTAGTATCTTGTTACCTGAGGAGAAAGAAAATGCATTTAAATGTTGACCTTTTTTTAAAAGTGTAAATGTTTGGTAGTCTGCATCATCTTTGTTTTTCTTTCCTTTTTTTTTTGATGAAATATGGATTGTCTTTCTTTGTGTCTTTTCTCATTTCTAATGCTGTCTCATTCCTAAGGTTCTTTAATTTTACTGTAGGAAACTTTAACACCTTCCAGTGACTCAGACTGCTGCATTGCATTTGCATTGGTTTTTTGAACCTTTGTGTTTTATATCTGGGGTGATTGCTTTAACGTACCAATTTCAGACTTCTTAATTCTAGCATAAAATTTTTCATAGGTATGTTATCTTTAACAAACCTTTTTTAGAAATGAAATATTTAAAATAATGTAAACAACACTTTTTACTAGCTTTGAATGGGGAGAATACAAATCAAAGTAGAGGTTTTAGGCTGCAATATTCTTGAGTTAAATGTTCTTTTGCAGAATATAAGTAAGGAGGTGTCTTTGATATTTCTGATGTTTTTGTATGTCTGGAAAGCCAATTCATTAAACCTTGAATTTCTAAATGTGTAATTTGTTCAGACATAAGTGATTTATTTTTTTTTAGGAAGAGGTAGTGTATTACTAAAAGTTTCAACTGAATTTATTAAAGTTGAGCTGTATCAAATCTGATTGTAGTTTGTATATATCTGTATATAGATGTGTCTGTACATATGTATTTCTATATAAAGGATAAGTATGTAAAATGTAGATTACAGACCTGATCAAAGAAAGTAGAAAACTCCTGAAATGGTGAGGGCCCGGAATGCTTCAACTAGTTTCTAAAGAATAGCTAAATATGAAAAGAATTGTTAGAATGGCATTTCAGTTGAATTAATGGAAGTTAGTGATAGTATTTGGCATGTATGAAAACAAATTGTATGACAGTTTGAAGCCTTTTGGGATATGATTTCAGTGTGTGTGGGTGATAGGCCTACCTGGTTATAAACATACTGGATCATGAAATCATCTTAAGTTTATTTTACAGAAATGAAAGCAGAATCTGGTCCTTTGTATTTGTATAAGTTATATTCAATCTATTTGGAAAACATATCATCTGAGCTTTAAGTATTGATGGATTAAATAGAATAACCTATCATAACCTCCCTGGGAGAGATTGCATGCTGAAAGACAGAACATATAGAACCTAAATGCTGTCATTTGAGTGACAATTTGCTGATGACCAGTATTCTTGAGCTGCATACTACTGGTAGTTGTACTGCTTGCAAGCCCTTGGCCTCATAGGCAAGTACATAAAGGAGTATGCTCATCCTGCCTACATTTGTACTTTTTCGGCATGTGTTAGTAGTTGGAACTCACTTCAGCTCAAGTATCTCCTTACAAGAGGTATATTCATTAGTGTCAGTTTGAGGATTACATTGCTTCTTGGAGTTGTAAGAACAATGCAAAGGTCTGTATTGCGCTGAAAGATTTTGTCAGATATGCTCTGTAGAACTGAACATTTATTTTTCCTTGAGGAAGGCTATATGCGAAGAAACGTTCAGTTTCTTTTAGTTCTTTGTGTGTCATGCTAAACAGAT